>NC_081151.1:13306605-13579105 GCF_958295425.1 Solea solea
ATACATATTCACCACAGCCGTTTCCATCCTTTTTTCAAAATCGACAACCGTCTGTACTTCCAATGTTCTCTCCTTCACCCCATACTTACCAAACACCACCTCATCACCTCAACATGCCCACTGAAGTCTGGGGAACAGGGGAAGATCATTTCAGGCCTAGATATTTAAACACAAATTCTTACATAAATTCTACAAATGAGCAACTAGAACAGGGGTGTCAAACATACGGCCCGGGGGCCAGAACCGGCCCGCCAGAGGGTCCAATCCGGCCCACAGGATGAATTTGTCAAAATATGATTACAATCTAAACGTAATGTCAAATGCAATATTTTTCACTTCCAGATACCTGTGACTAAATGTTTATGCCTTTATAGATGATGTGTAAATAGTAAATTTAGGCATGATATTGTTGAAATTGCACTTATATTTCTCAAGAAATGTCATGTTTTGTAAAAATATCCCTCATTAAATGTAAAACAAAGGAAAAAAAACAAAGGAGTTCTTGTTGGTCATAGGTTATTATGCTATTATTTTACTATTTTTACTGGTCCGGTCCACTTAAGATCAAATTGTGCTGTATGTGGCCCCTGAACAAAAATGAGTTTGACACCCCTGATCTAAACGTAATGTCAAATGCAATATTTTTCACTTCCAGATACCTGTAACTAAATGTTTATGCCTTTATAGATGATGTCTAAATAGTAAATTTAGGCATGATATTGTTGAAATTGCACTTATATTTCTCAAGAAATGTGATGTTTTGTAAAAATATCCCTCATTAAATGTAAAACAAATGAGTTCTTGTTGGTCATAGGTTATTATGCTATTATTTTACTATTTTTACTGGTCCGGCCCACTTAAGATCAAATTGTGCTGTATGTGGCCCCTGAACAAAAATGAGTTTGACACCCCTGAACTAGAAGAAGAAAACGCAATATTTATGTAAAACTGGAACGCTATAATAGTGTTTTTATTTACACTGTATATGTACAAACTAAAATGGGCTATATCGCTGAGCAAATAACAGCAAATACAAATACAAATAAAATACTGTCGTGGAACCTTTGTTATTTGCTGACATTTGCGGACAATTTTAGTAATCCCATATATAACTATTGGGTTTATGGTTTTTCATAAAATATTTGAGTTTCAATGTTATCTGTTTACCTTGATGTTGTGCTACATTCTTGTTATGGTTAAGGTTAGGGATAACATGTGTGCATGTAAAATTCTCAAACGACACTGACATCAAGTGGCAAAAAGAAGCCTCTCACCACCGAGTTGCCTCATGTTGTCTTTGTTGAGTTTCAGTGCTGACATTATCTTCAGTACGTTAGACATGAGACTAAACTGCCAGTGTCTCTCTCACTTATCTTTGGCTGCAACTCAATATTTAGTAACAACAAAAGCAGCAGATGTTTCAGGGAAGCAAAACTAATATTTGGCATCAGAAGAAAAAGAGAAACTTTTATCAATACATGAGCAAGGTTACAGAGCTAAACTTACGCCATCTCATCATCTTCCATTCAGTTTCAATTGGCAAATCACAACAACAGACACTTATGTAGAAAACCTTAAAGTGACAGTTGTGCAATAATAAAGACCAGGACTGGGCCATTTGACTCTGGACTTCTTTCACTAACATGTAACATGTAAATCTCTATCAAAGTAATTTTAAGATCCTGTGAGGCAAATTCAGCATTTTTGCAACTGGACTTGCTTGAGTTAAGTTTGAAAACATCTCAACTCACATCCAAGAGCTGAAGAAGCAGAAGAAGAAGAGAGGAAGACTATGACCTGGGTGACTGAGAACCTTCACAAATTTGTCAGACATACATTTTTCCCTTCAGGTCTCCTTATCATGATGTAGTGAGATTTATGTCCATCCATCCATTTTCTACTGCTTTATCCTCCACAGGGGGGTCGCGGAGGGTGCTGTGCCAATCTCAGCTGACATAGGGCAATAGGCGGGGTACACCCTGGACAGTTCGCCAGTCCATCGCAGGGCCACATATAAAGACAAACAACCATTCAACCATTCACGCTCACTCTCACACCTACGGTTAATTCAGAGTGTCCAATTTACCGAATCTAATCCCTATATTGCATGTTTTTAGACTTTTTAGACACACGGAGAGAACATGCAAGCTCCATGCAGACTGGCTAAAACCGGGGTCTTCTTGCTGCAAAGGCAAGAGTGCGACTATACGAACCATGTGGCCGAGACTTATGTCATGTTGACTTAAATGTGCTCAGTTTAAACTGGAAAAAAATAATAATACATGAACTGCACCAAGGACACTAATTGGAGCCAAAAAGCCACAAACAGTCCTGCAGGTACACACTGACTTTGGGATAAAACCCTATACTACACACAATCTCTAGCAGTAGGTGCACACACTAGGAGTAGGATTACTATGGCTACTTAGCACATTACTTTACTCCTAATCACTCCCCTTCATAGTTCAGGTTTTTGAGTTTAGTTCTGTCAAGGTTGTTACAAAAATGGAGGACCCAAATTCAGATTGAAAAACAAAAAGTTCAAAAGATGAAATAGCAAATATGTATCAAAGGCAGGAGGGAAAGATGAGAAATCCAGAGAATGGTTCTTCACCATTGAGTCAATGACACTGTTCAACCCTGTTATTAAACAATTACATCTAGATGGTGCCAAGTTCAGTTCTGAGCTCTCTCAATCTGATCACAGAGGCCCCATTCTGAGGTGGTTTGAGGACCCATGAGACCACATTCCTGATTAAAGGTGACATAGAATGCTTGTATCTCACATATATGTTAGTTATTGAGGTCTACTTACATATATTAACTTTTTTTTCATGATTAAAAACCTCCTAATCGCTGCAAACGAGCCGATCAAAATATCTCCTCACTGACGCTCTCGTCAGCCGCGCTGTTTCAGACCAAAGCCACACCCCCAGAACGTGGACTGTGTTGTGATCGGCCAGCCAACGAGAGCTTTCCTACTGTCCTGTGATTGGCCAGGTACCTGGAAGTGACGTAATAGATAGGCCAGCTCTCAGATACACAGCTCCCCCTCTGGCACGGTGGATGCTCTGCATCTCAGCAGCTACAACCAGAGTAGTTCTTCTTCTTCTGCGTTTGAATGTACGCAACCGGATGTGCCCGGACTAGTGCCCGCACCGGGAGGCGCTACGGTGGTGAGAGGAGTGGTGAGGATTTCTGATGACGACATCAAATTAAGGAAGTGCCGATCCGCTTCGCAGAGCCCAGGAAAACAATACAACACTATTTTCTCAGCAGTGGCTGAACTGTTTGTTCTGAAACTTTAGGGTTTCATAAACGAGGTAATGACGCAGATACACACACAAACGCAGCGTTAATTGGAGCTTCCGGTCTATGTGGCCTTCAACAAGCTCTGTTCTTTGACTGATTCATAAACCGCCTCCTCAGCTGATATTTTCTGATATTTATTTGTAGCCACCTCCACAATATTGACGCCGATCGTCCCCATTCGTTAAAATCTCATTTCATATTACAGCATTGTAGGTAGAGTTTTGACTAACTCAAGCTTCTCCAGTGCAGGTTGGTAACGGTCTTTATGAGAACCACAGCAGAGGAAACGGCAAACAGTCAGGAGATGAGGAATTAGGGTTCAGACAGAGGCAGCCCAGTCAAGGACAGGCAGGGTCAGGAAGCGATAGCCAGTCCATAAATAAACGCTGGAGAGTCTTGCATGAGGGCTAAGAACAATCTGACAAAGGAGTGAGTGTGGAGCTGGAGTATATAAGGAGGGCAGGGCTGATTGCACCTGTGATCATAGGCGAGTAGTGTAGCCAACACACCTCCATGTGTTGGCAGGCAGAGTGGTAGAGTCAGGTGAGTGGAAACTGCTGAGTGAACTGTGACACATCCAGGAGGCATTTTAATGCCAGGTGATCAGATCGCTGAGGGCAGATGTTAACACCAGGTCTGAACAGGGAGGTCACTGTCACCATGTGAAAACTGTGAAGTGAAGGTTACATATCAGGCTTTCATCACCAGCTCACAGGGAACACGAGGGAGAAAACAGACTTGTTATTATAATAATAATTTAGATATTTTGGACTATTTACAAACTGCACTTTCCAAGTAAACTCTCCCACACCACAGTTCATCAAGAAAATCAGTGCCATAATGTAAAATCAAGTGTCTTAAAAGCATTACCTACACACAATGCTGTTTAAATACTGACTTTATGCCTTTGTTGTTCTTGTTTTTTTGACTCTTGATTATGGACAGAATGAAAGACTGCCCAAATGAAGTTCAATTAATCAAGTGACCATTTAAAACATGTGAGGAATGTTCACTGTCTCCAACAATGCAGAGTTGTTGCAGGGTAATGAACTGGTGCAACTGGTTTTGTTGCACAACAGGAGAAAAAAAAATAGGATTTGTTTATAGTGTCTTTGGTTGCATAGTTATGCTTATAATTCCAGAAAAAATAATAAATACATTTTGTGATGTCCTGCTTCACATGTTTTATGTGTTGTATACGCGGCATAGTTACTTTGACATCCAATACAATCTATAATAAAAGGTAAAAAAGGTAGATTAATAAACCCCACACAGAATTGTACTTCCTCGTACAATTCTATTACACAGAGAGGAAACACCCATGCAGAGGTACGACGGGTGAAGTGAGAACAAGTGTCGGGAAGAAAAAAAGATCATACATCACAAGACACACGGACAACAGGAGAACAAGATCAGTTCAACATGAGTAAGGAGAAATATCAAGGTAAGAGTCTGATGTTTTGCACATGTGACAACTCAAAAGTGCTTTTTATCTTCAGAGGAGACATTTTAATGTTGCTGTTCTCTCTCTTTCATGATGTGCACAGTCATAAGACTTGTTTTCTCTGATTTGTCATCTCTGGAGTGTTACTCAATCACTTTCACCGTGTCTTTAAGTAATTGTTTAAATAGTAAGCCGTGAGTGACTCAACACATTCTATTACTAATCACTAAAGACTCTTGGTCATTTCTGCACACACCTATTGTAGAACATATCTTTATTTTTGGCTGACAGCTTACAGGAAATGGAAATGTTATTGAAATCACAGGAGGCAGATTTGGAGACCATTTGCTCTCTCATCCTCTTCTTCACATATACTTCACACACTGGTATAGTCAAATTAGATTAAGATGAAGCGAGACATAAGGTGACTCTAATTATTATTATTTAATTTATTATAATCTTATGTTATTTGTTTAATTTTCTACACAATCTGATTAAAAATATCCTCAGCTCACATACCCTGGTTTAAACAATAGAACAGTATTTCTGATTTTCCTTCAAGTACCACCAGTGGAAGCTTGCGTACCACTGTTTGAAAACCATGGTAGTAGGTGGTTTCTACTATTTACAGGTTCAAGCTTGGGGCGGAAACAGTGGACTAACTGAATGTTTATGCAGTAGTTATTACAAATACATTATCAGGATGTGTTAGTCCGACTTTGAGAAATCAATTTAGAACATTTTTTTTTTTTTTTTTAAATCTAGTTTTAGTTGCAATAAGATATATATCCTTTAATAACATCATGATACTGTGTGACATCACCTGTCTCTGTGACATCACTCTGTGACTACATATACAAATATATACCCATGGGCAGTTCAGTCAAACTGTTCTGTTAGCTAGTTAGTTAGTCGTCAGTTACCCAGCTAGTCGGGCTACCTAGTTATTTAAAGGTAAAAATCACAATTGAATATGCATGTCAGAGAGACCACAAACAAAGCAACTGTGACATTTAATACCAGTGAGCTATAAGCATATTCTGACAGGGGACCAGTGAAAACACACTAGGGCTGCCAAATTGTGTCCATGGTCTGTATATCCATGGTTGGTTCATAAAGTTCAAGCTCAAAACTGTTCAATTTAAAAATAAAAATAATAAAAATAATGAAAATATACAGCCTAGAAGCGCTACAGAGTTTATGAAGGAATTACCAAATTGTCCAAGAGAGTACACTGTGGGTTCAGCTTGGCCTGCTTTCAAGGATCTTTGCTTGTCAAAAATGCTGACTCATGTGCTAGCTGTTAGCTCCAGTAAAGATGAGGAAGTTGTTTGTTATTGCACGCATGCATGTCATTTTCTTTCTTTTTTTGTGGACAAAGTAGCATTCCTAAAACAGACATGTAACAAATATTAAAAGTTACTAAAGATCCAGGAGAAGAGCTAGCTCCGATTCCTGTTTACATTTTATTGTTTTGTTTTGTTTTTCATCCAGAAGATACACAAAGCCTCTAACAACACAGCTCTGTGGTGTATTTCTGTTCGACAGGGTTTCACAGTGCCACAGACTCCTATGAGAGGAGGATCATTCTAGTTGGCAAGACAGGCGTGGGGAAGAGTGCAGCTGGAAACACCATCTTGGGCCGAGAGGCTTTTAAGTCTGAAATATCTCCATCCTCCAAGACAGCTGAATGCCAGAAAGATAAAGAGAATGTTGGAGGCCGAAAGATTGCTGTTATTGACACTCCGGGACTGTTTGACACTAATTTCACTGAAGAGGAAGTGTTGAAGAGGATCAAGATGTGCATCTCACTGTCTGCTCCTGGCCCTCATGCCTTCCTGGTGGTTCTTCAGCTGGGCAGGTTCACCAAGGAGGAGAAGGACACTGTTAAGATGATCCAGACCACTTTTGGTGAAGATGCCGCCAAGTACACAATGGTGTTGTTTACTTATGGAGACCAGCTGAAAAAACAATCTATTGAGGGCTACATTTCAGAGAGTGCTGATCTGCAAGCCTTCATTCGCTCGTGTTATGGCCGATACCATGTCTTCAATAATGAAATCAAAGATGCTGTGCAAACCAACCGCCTCCTGGACAAAATTGACGAGATGACCATGGCCAACAACGGAAGCAACTACACCAATGACATGTTCATGAAAGCAGAGGAGGCCATAGAGAAGGAGAAAAAAAGACTCCTGCAGGAGATGGAAACTAAGAAGCAGAGAGAGCTGGATGAACTGAGGGCCAAATCTCTCGCACTTTGCGTCTACCACAAGGAGGAGAGGCGGGTGCATGACAGATATGAGCATGAAGCCAGAGCTCTAGCAGAAAAATCAAATGGCTTCATAGCTGCTCAAGTGATTGCTATAACAACAGCCTGCGGTGCAGCAGTTGGTGGTCTGATTGGAAGTGCGGGAGGTCCAATAGGTTCAGGGGTTGGAGCTGCAGCTGGAGCAGCCATTGGAGCTGCTGTTGGCGTTCTGTCAGTGAAAGTCTCTAAGAATTGCAAGGTTCAGTAACAACAAAGAAGCACACTCCAGAGAAAAACAAACCCTATTGTGACAGATAAATGCCAGTAAGCTAAGATGCCCATTTTAGTTGTACAGCGCTTTACAATTAAAACCAAATATCCAAGTGTATATATACAGAGCCGGCCCTGGGCATAGGCAGTAAAGGCAAATGTTAGGGGCGCCGTCATCCGCAGGGGGCGCCGAAAACGGAGGAAAAAAAAAAAAATTATAAATACAATTTTTTTTTTTTTTTACCAGTGCCATTATTACTATTATTTCGAAATATTATATAAGCCCACAGCAACATAAAGTCATAGCAAAGACTATTAAATAATGCAGAAGCCTTTTTTCTGGGTGCAACGAGCCGTTGCTCTGTACCTGCCCTCTGTGAGGGGGGCAGGGTCAAGAGGCCAGCTGCCTGAATCTGAACGGACCGTGACCCAGAGACGAAGAAAAAGATTAATGACACTGTATCGGAATTATGTCCAAAAGAATGAAGCCATCCAGCGCCCAAGGAAGGAAAGGAAGGAAAGAAGAGGAAGAAAAACGTGAAAAAGATAGAGGTACAGTAATGTCAATGTGATGAAGTGCATGAAATGCAAAATAGTTTAATGCATCGTAGTTACCGTTGTTGGAGCAGAGTGTTAGCTTGCTAGCTTACTTCGGACGATAGCAACATTGTTTAATAATCAATAAATAGCTGAGTCGACGTGTGTTAATGTTACTCCACCATAAATTCATCAGGGACGTTTGGAAACTTAACGTTAGGCCTGTTCAGGTGTTATTTTACAGGTGTCTTTCCTGCTTGTATGTCAGCTAAAATGCTTTTAGTTGTCCATCCCCTTTGTAATAGGGTGGTTGTAAGCCTTTGGTTTTATGTGTCACAGTTTATGTTTGTTAAAGTTTATATCAGTGTTAAAGTGCAGTTAAAGTGTGTTACTGTTAATATTTCATACCTTAGCTTTCCTATATCATTCATAGGCTATATATACATATATATTCATTTCACTGCACTTTACTTTTTTGCACTCTGGTTAGACTGAATTGCATTGCAATAACAATAAAGTTGAATGAATCTCATCACATTTTCCTTATTAGTCTATATTAGTCTCATGTATAGCACACCAAGCATCTGTTTTTTTATTAAAATGTAACATGCAGTCGTCACATATACTTCTCTTCTCTCTTCAGATGCACTTTTAAAATATTTCAGTACCACCCCCAGTGACACAGCATCAGGTGCTGCTGTCCTTTTTAATTTTATCACTTGTTTCTTTCTTTAGTTTTTATTTGGTGTGATATTTTTTACTCAAAGAAATAAAATCTTGAATACACACATGCAGTTTCTGTGTGATTGTATGAAAGTTGATTGTGAAATTGACTGCTGCGATGCAAGGGGGCGCCAGCTAAAATCTTGCCTAGGGCACCAAATTACTCAGGGCCGGCACTGGGTGATTCACTGAACATCATATGTTGGGTGCACATTTAAACACAGGATCCACGCAGCTTTCCAAGTTCCAATATTTTATTTCCAAGTAAACGGTAGTTGTTGACGAGGGGTAATGGTGGATGATTTTGTCTATATGAAAATGATAAAGGAAATATTGCAATCTAGAAAGTATCAAATATATAATAAGAAATTAGGTTGTCTTAGATTTACATCAATAATGCATCCACTCTTACTTTCCTCTCTTTAGCAAAGGATTAAACTCAGGAATCTAGTATAATGAAACACAAACAATAAGTAAATCTTCAAACAATATGTAGTATCAACCAAATTAATCATTAAATGAGTGAACGTCCATAAAACTCACAGACGGTGTCCCTTTATTCTTGTGGATTGTTTGGAGGGAAAATAGGGGGGTTAAAGGAAGGAAGAGGCGGGTTATATAGGATTAGGGGTGTGGTCCAGGTAGGTGTGGCAGTGATGAGGCAGGTGAGGAGGAGACAGGTGAGGTGGAGACTTGGGATTTTAACAGTTATGATTATTATTACTATTATTATTGTTGTACGTATTATTATTATTATTATTGTTATTATTATTATTATTATTATTATTATTATTATTATAATAATATCACTATTATTATGTAAGTTATCGTCCTCCACAGGGGTTGACACATGGATGTATTGGTTGACATCATAACACACAAATCTACTTTATGGCAAACGTCACAGCCCCGCCCCCCGCGCGGTCCTCAGACGCTGCACGCCGCGAGAAAGTTACACCGGTAAAGTGAAGTGCAAGTCCTGGTACAAAACCCGACGAGGGCGTCTTGTGCTGTCGGAGTAGAAAAGAAAACGGGAGAATGACAGAATCAGAGGCCGGACACGGATGAATATTGGTCCGGCTTTCACTCGCTGGTCTGAGTTGAGAGAGGAGGGATTCCTGTCCGGCGCCGACCTGGCTTGGTACTGTTGGACTAGTAGGCATTAATTGTTTACTTAACATCTACTGCATGTCTTGCTGTTATTCGCCGAGTCCTCTGTTTATGTTCAGAAATTAAGTGATTTAAACAATGTTCATAATGTGATAGTTTGTCAACAAATGCACATGTTTCACCGACATACTTTTTGACAGCTGTAACCGACGATACCATTTCCCAACTGTAGGGGGACAATAATTAATGAGAGCCCAGACACTACATGAGTGTTTGCAGCTGTAAAATGAATGTGTACCGGATTCAAGGGTCTTCGTAACAAAAACTACATTCATACGTACACATATGACGGGGGTGTGTAGTGTTGTTTTCCTTTGAGTATGTATGTTATACCAGGCGGAACGTCGTCTGTTTTGTTCTCGTGTCGCCTGGTGACAATTCGCTCGCTGCGCACAGGAAGTGATCTGTTCGACTGACAAGACGCCAAGGAGGAAATAACAGTAGTAATAAAACACTATAGGACGGTGTTAGTATGGCTGAAAACTCAAACAAACGCCCACAGAAAGTTTCGGCAGTGGAGCCCGCGGTTAAAAAGAAGCCTAAACGCACACCGGAAGGAATAAAGTCGAAAAGAGAAAGTGACCGGCGGCGAAGACAAACGCGAGTAACACTTGGTGTAGCTTTCCCTCGCTGGAGAGCACTGAAAGCAGAGTCGGGACTGAGGGCAGACACGGATTTTGCCTTATTGCTAATGGACAGGTTGGTGATCTAATATTACAAGTACGATGCTGCGCTGTTGTATTTCCGCTTCCTACGTAACCTTCTCTGCTACCGCTCTACAAATGTTCCCGTTGAAGGGAGTAGGTTCATGTTATTTGAGCTCTCCTGTATCTTTCTGGTCAGCTTCTGTCTGCTTGTCAATGAGGTGGTAATGCCAAGTCAGTTTGTGCAACTCTCACGTCCCGTTTCCTTTCATTCTGATTGGAAATGCTAAATCGGCATTTACTAGTTCCCATTTTCTGTATTGGCATTCGTTTGGAACGTTGAATCAGCATTTCAGTGTCCTGGTGTTCTTGTTTTACTGACAATTAGTATCTTATTCTCCCTGTTACACCCCCATTTCAAATTAGATGAAATGGTGACCCGCACAGTCAATAAAACACGAAGTCAAATTAACTATGTAGTTTTGTACCTTAATTTAACAGCCTCAGAGTTGTTGTGATGGTTAAATGTCTTGTTGTGGGGGAATGGGGGCTGTCTCTACCCTCTACTATCTTATTATAATTAATATTATTATTATTATTATTATTATTATTATTATTATGATAATAACAGTGTGATAAGTGCATGCCGTCAGATTTATATCCCAAGTTCACAATTTCATAGCCTGTTCAGATCGTGTTTAGATTAGTCCTAGCTGTTATTATTGTTATTGTTGTTGTTGTTGTTGTTATGCCTAACCTTAAACTATCTGTCCCTAAGCTTTAATTTAAACCTTTCCTCTGTCTAGGCCCTAACCTTAACCTATTTGTTCCTAATTTCTAATCTTAACCTATCTATCCATAAATACCCTGGGTTGCCTGTTGAGCCAGCTGTAACAGAAAGGCATGAAAAAGATGGCACAATATGGAGAGTTGTGCAGCACTGTCCACACAGCTGTGGCCATCATGAGCGGGTAAAAGGCTAAACCAGACATGGTAACGTACTACAACAGTACCAAGTTGGTGTGGATTTACTGTATCAAATGGTGAGAAAGTATTCAGTCAAAGCAACCATGCGTTGATGATGCGGAGGAAATTCATCATGCGCCTTGCAACTGCAATGCGTTCTGACCACATGAGCGCAAAAGCCCAACATGTCAAGGTGCCCGACGAGCAGCAAGAGATGGGGATGAGAATGCATTAAAAGGCTTTGATATACATATGTCAATGATTTAATGAAATAAACATTTTTAAGGTTCAAGAAACAATTAATTTCTATTTAGTTATAAATGAAATAAATCTGTAATTTCAAGAGCGGATTCGATTTCTGTTCATCAATTAACACATTTTCTCACTTGTTAGAATTCACATTTTGCTTCCTCATATTTACTATCACCTTTATTTACATTACATATCTATTAATTTTCACTTTGTACTTGATTATTGAAATTACATGCAAATTAAGTATGAAGGGTCAAAATGACCGCTATGGTACATGATTTCCGGTAATTTGAGTGTTAAATGGTCTACTAAAATTACAACTATGATGAGACTTTAACTAAATATTATTATAGATACAGAAATTAAATGTTACTTTCACTTCTATAAATCAGATACCTGGATATTCTTGGCCAGAAACTCAAATTTAAGTATCTCATCACGCAAGTATTGATCAATACCCATACCAACGTTGTATCCATACTCATTATTTTAGATTGATCGGCCCACCACTAATGAACAGCGAAGGATCTGACAGTATTCACAGATCTTAGAGGATTTAATATAAAATATTTGGATTCATGGCATTTTTACTTTGTTATATTTTGTATTTACTGATTTATAATGTCTTTTGAAAATGTTGATCTGTCTCAGCTCTTAATTTCATCATTGTATGATAATAATCAAAGTTGCTGTAAAGCATGAAAAGACCTACGGAAAGTCACTGTGTACATTGTGGAACTTTTTTCTGTGAACTGGATGTTTATGTGACATCATCAAACTTATAGGTAATAACAGGTAAACAACATTTCCTCAACAGTTCTATTGTCCATAAATGTTGCTATCACAGAACTCAGGGATTTTATATATTATTGTCCAAGAAAATGATGACAAAAAAACAAAACCAAAAAACCTTTATAATTATTTTACAAAGACAATTCCAATTTTTTAGTTGTCTCATTGCTTTGTTTTTTCATTCGCTTTTTCTTTTGGTAAACAATTGTAGAGTAATTTGTAACTGTTTTTGGAAAGGTGCAAATAAAGCTCACTATTATTATTCTTGTTATTATCATTATTACATTGATATTATATTAATATAATAGTCATAACATATTTAAATAAAGTCAGGCCAGAAAACTTGCAGACTCATGATCAGATTATTGGGAACAACAACATGTTAAAAGCAGTTTTAGAGGAAGATGATCCACTGTGACGACCCCGAAAGGGAAAAGCCAAAAGAAGGTGATGAAGAAGGAGATTTGGTTTGACAGTTGAAGATGAAACATCTCATTGTAAATTGTGAATTCTAGACACACTGTGTGACGTATATTCCACATGTCACATGCCACATGTCTATCATGCACCTGTGACAGGTGAAGGACAGGAAAAGAGTTGAGATACACTTTGCTTTCAGTCCGTTTGTCACTTGACAGTCGGCACATCAAGCATCAAGCAACAGCCTGCTTATAAATCAGGTGTCTGTAATGAGTAAAAACAAATCGGGGTCTTTCTCCCTAAGTGCTAAGGTTGCTCTTCCACTACAGTGTGTAGAATGTGGTCCTGTATTTTTGCCATAATCCTGGTAACAAAACATACCACACAGCCAGACTGATAAACAATCACCACTGATGTGATGTAACATCTTTTATCGCCATCATGTTTGTATAGTGTGACATGACATACTCTACACACCAGCCTATCACTGATTTCAACTTCCATCTTTTATTTCCCTTCCAGTTATGAAAGGTACATGAAGGTCTTAGCCTCCGTGAAGGCCGAGGGTAACCTGCAGGCTCCTCCTCCCCCGTCACAGTCCAGCAATGGCACGGAATATCACAGGTAAAATAATAAGTTTTGCAGAGCAAGCATTTTAGCAAGTGAATCACAGCACATTAATTAACATTACATGGTTATTACTCATGTTTATTCTTAGCAAGAGTTATTGATTATGGTTTTCTTATTCAGAATTTATTCATAACGCCTTTATGCATACTTTTTATTTTATTTTGAGTATATTGTCCATGAGTATGGAAGATGAATGTGCATGCGGATGAACCAACAACCTGAAAGCTCTATGTGTTTTACTATCCTGGAACAGTATGATTTGCAAATCTGTTCATCTGTTCACCCTTCATGGTAGCAGATATCCAATGACATTTTTATTTTCCTATGAAATGCTACTGTTTGTTCTGGAGTTACTCTTGTTTTCCAGAATGTGTAACTTCCATAATCAGAATATGTATCACTGCATTTTTCATCTCTTTTCCATAACACATGTATGCTGTGTTTTTTTGTAGTATAACTATTGACTGGGAGGGTGAAGATGACAGAGGGGACCCCATCTCTGATATAGAAGTGACGTCAAACCTAGAGGAAGACACAGAAAGCTTGGATGAAGAAGACTGTGATACTCCTCCTTGTGTCCCGTACGTTTTGTCTGCAGTCTGGTCATTTTTGTTCATAGCTGGAACAGAATATATACAGTAGTTGTGAGCTTAATATTTACAGTGTAAACCAGGATTGCACATGAAATATTGCACTTAATTAAAAAACAAAAATCTAAATCAAAATTATGACACAGTAACCTTATCACTTACTAATAGATACATGAAACATAAGAACAAAAAAACGCTAAAAAACCTCCCATACCAATTTGTAGGCTGCTTATTTTATGTTGCAGACATTAAAATAAGTTAATTAGGGGGTTTCAGGGTGGTTTTTAGGCTATATTCATTATATTTTTGTTGAACAGATTAAGTTAAATAGGCTTTGAATTTATTTAACTTAATGACTGAGACTTGATGCACAGGTGCATTAATAGACTTTTGACCTGTTAATGGTGTAAGTAGGTAAAATTTAGTTTGATTATTAGTAGATTGTTATTAGTTTTTTTGAAGTGATTAGTGATTAATGATGTAGTAATTAGCTCTAATCTGTGGTGATGACATTTTCTTTGTCACAAACTGATGTCTTTCGTAATTGACCATGTGGCTATCAGCTAGTATGCACCCAGAATAATGATGATATTTTAGTGACTAGTAATAGATGTATTCAAATAATGTTTAGCCCATATTTACCAGTTTTAATAAATGGCATCTGTTGATTATTATATAATATTGACAAGCATTTTTGTGTATACATTTTTTTCTATAAAACTCATTGGGAAAAAAGGGAAAATTTACGGAATACAGTTTATTGACAAAAAGATACCAGCATTCGGTTTATCATATTGAATAAAATGACGTTCCTCATTTTTACCCATGACTCACTTTTTATGTTTTAAACACAGATCTGACAGTTCCACAAAGACACCTCTCCCAGCTGCAAGCATGGAGGAGTCTGTGTGTGATGTTGGAGAGAGTGAGGAACTCCCAATGACTGACATCACATCAGGCCCAGATTACCAGCTTGTCTTATGTGAAGATGACATTGTTGGTGAAAAAGCCTCCATAGCATATGAGAAAAACCTCCGACAACTTGCAGGCTTTCTCAGATTCCCGCTGGAAAAGTGCGAATACAGCGACCCTCTCCTGGGAGTCGAATGTGACGCTGTTCAACCCTTTGACATAGTCATGGAGTCACGGGGAACTGCATCAACCATTGAATGGGTAAGGAAGCTTTTATGTAACACCACTGCAGTGCATTCCACTAAACCACCCTGGGGGGGGGGGGGGGGGGGGGTTGAGCAGACTGTTGAGTAGACTGGTGAGCTAGGGTAAACAGGAGGACCATATGCGCTGACTATGAATGCTCCCTGTAGTACAACACTTTCCAGTCCATTTGGTTGAGTCTTGTTTTGGTCACAAGCAACATTGAAGACTGTAACCAAAGAAACCTGTTTGAGGTTGTATGAGGAAGTCTGCTAGCGCCCACACATGCACAAATTAGTGCACAAAGTATGAGGATATATAAACGAGGGCAGTTTCCTGTTGAGAAATCACCTCACGTGTCCTGTTCCTCTGCATGTTCTCCTCGGAATAGGAGTCACCTGACCTGAAAACCCCCTTTTTTAAATTAAGTATGGTCTTAAGCTCACTGGTGAGCTCAAGATTTATTTTTTGGGTTCACGACAAATCTCTTTGCAGGGGATGATGATGTCTTTTCAGAAACCAGTGTAGCAAGAAATGCAGACAGTCATATCGTCAATATCCTCATTGTATGATGTTCAGAGAGCATTTTAGTTAGCGCTTTTGAAGGCACTGCACAAATATTCCATGGCTTTGTATTATACAAATATTGGTTCTACATGAAAATGCAAGGGCTGTGCTTTGAGATGTTTCCACTCTGGGACCTGTTTTAAAAAAAACCAAAAAAAAACAACATCTCAGGTCTCCCAAAACACTGTGGACAAGATGCCAGTATGATTTAAAAAAAAAAACTATGTGTACTCACCAAACCCATTTACGTGTGGATGGCTCGTATTTTTTAGTCATTCAAAATAGATCGAAGTGCTCAGGGCGCCCTCTCCTGGACCATGTAATAATCACTTTAGATGGTCTTATGTGTTTCCAGGCTGTATATTTTGTTTTAAGTTTTTAAAGTTCTAATTTGAACTGCTCACACCCTCAAGTTCAAACAGATATTTTTGATAACCATTGACAGCTCTGTTAGTGTGATGTTGGAATTCTGTATGCATAGTTTTTCTTCATGTTTGTTCTCTGTATCCGCAGGTATGTTCCCGAGGACACAGCCTTTGGAAGTGGAACTCCCAGCCTGTTTTCAAGTTTGGCATGCAGTCAGGGGACTTCATGCTGGCCACCAATATCCTCCTCTCTGGAAATGATTATGACAAAATAGCACTTCTGTTCCAGTACATGAACATGAACATAGTGGCTAAGTCCACTTTCACTGCGGTGCAACATTCATACTGTGTTAACACCATCAAGGAGTTCTGGCAGGAGACAAGGTCAGCATTTATAAACCACCTACATGCAAAGAAACAATTTTATCTGTTATTACTGAACTGGAGTGGAAGATTATGCTGACTTGTTGATGTGACGTTTGCTTTTTAAACCATCGTCTCACCAGATACAAAAAAGTCTACAATAAGATGTTAAAAAAGTATCAGTACATCATCAAGAACCACAAAACCTGCACTGACATCCTCGACCTACAGAGAGCCATTGTTGGGAAACGCTTCGGGTCAGGGAAGACAGTGCCGAGGATGAGGAGGAGGAGTTCCTCCAACCCTGATGATCCAGAGAGTGATGGCCTCATCCCACCAATGTAGTCACCAACAACACAGGAGCAGCTTCATAGGCAGGCCCCCAGAGGAGAGGTAAATAATAAGAATTACCATAAGGGATGTTCGATATTGGCTTTTTTACTGATATTCGATATGCCGATATTGTCCAACACTTAATTTTCCGATTCCAGTATCAACCGATATATACAGGCTTATTTCCCACAAAACTAATTTTAGTCACATCACAAATCTACTGTTGGCGCCAAGTGCTTAAGCCTCATTACCTCCATGTCAGAGTGTTGATAAATGAACATGTAAAATACTTTTGATAAATGCATATAGTTATTGTTATTATTTTCACAATTTAAATGTTAACTTAATGTATATATGTATATGTCTATATATATATATATATATATATAGACATATACAATGTGCAACAGTGCAACTTTAATATAAATCTAAAGTTCAAAAAAATACAAACTGTCAGGTCAAAACTTTTACATTAAAAACAAAATAACGCGTCAACAACAAATCTATTGATCACACCAAGTATCTAATGACAGAGACGTCAGCCAGCGGATCATTTCATCAGGACAGGCCGAGGTTCTAAGTTAACTAAACGCAGTATGTTTGTGCAGGCATGGTGCAATAACCATTGTTGTACTGTTTTTATACATGTTTAACTAGATTACTGCTACTTTGGTGTTTTTGTGTTTTGCACCATAAGTTAGAGTGTTCATGCAGTGCATGACACTCTGAGTTTTCGCTGAATATCATGTATAGCGAAACGCTGTGACTGTCAAAATAAAGGCACATTCTGTTCAATTGAATATCCGCCATCCACTAATGGACACTGCAATTAAGGTCATAATAATGCAAATCAAACATTTTTTCGCTCATTTTGGGACAATAAAGGTGTTATTGTATCGGATTTCAAAACCAAAGGTATCTTGGGCTAGCCATTTTAAGCAATACTAATCAATACCACTTGATTCTCTCCTCTGTAAGAACAAGGGTTTCTATTAAAAGCCCGGTCAAACTGAAATAGATATAAAGAAATAATGAAATCATAATTTCCAAAGGTCTCTTTTTTTGCCTGCCCAGACTAAAATGCCATATTTTTGTGGATTTTTAAATTTGTGCCAAACCCCTGGGGTAGTGTGAACGACAGGCACATCTGAAGCAGAAGAACAAAAACCAAGTCGCGATGTAGCCTCAGTTACACTCATGGTTTATGCTAATTGTTCTCTTCCCTTTTTCTAGCTGTCATCTTGAAGAAAGAGCTGTGTGGAAGGACTCGATCTAACTGAACAACACATCACTTATCAATAAGCTTTTTGTAAATATTATAATATTAATATAAAATTACTTGTTTATACACTGTTGTTTTTGCATCATTTGTTAAGAAATACAATAAATACTTGTTGAAAATGCTGTTAACATTGTGTCAACAAACTGTAAAGAAAACCCTGAAAACAATGAAATAAAATAAAATATAATGCAGATTCTTTTTTTAAAATAAATACAGCTATATAGATAATTGTATGTAATAAAGTAAGTAAAGTAAGCCAAGGGCTGTATCCTGTGCAGCTGTTGTAGTTGTCTCGCATGTGCCACACACAGGTATGACCTCAGTATGAAGGAACTGAAATTCGATGTGAAAGCTAATGGCACATCACATACATCACATGCACATATATCTATACAGATATAGATATATTTCTATATATACATGCATATATGTATGTACATATATATCTATATATATACATATTTATATACACATATATTTAAAATATTACTATATATATATATATATATATATATATATATATATATATATATATATATACTAGGATATTGCAGAATTGAATGATGAGATGCCTTGACAGCAAAATTGCTTGCAAGTTGACATGAGGACAGATGGCGAGATCAGTGACCAGTTTGTCACCTTTAACTTCATATCTTACAGTAGCAAATGCCGGATATAGTGATACAAAATAAAGCTGGCTTTCCCTTTACATTTCTTAGAAAACGTGTAGTTTAACCATTTTAAGATTTAATTAACATATCAAATGTAATTTAAATTGTAAACGCGTTTGTTATCGTCCTTTTTGCAAGCACTTGTACAATAACACCACGAATACATGAGCACAACATTTCTAGCGTAGGTTAACTTAAGCTAACGTGACGACAGTCTTTTGCCTTAGTGTAACACGTGACCACTCAGTAGCGCGATCATGTGACATAACAGCTGTATATGTCACGTGACAACACCTGTCATGTGACTCGGGCTCTCACTATTCCGCCGTCATTCAGCAGGAGAATGGCGTGGAGAGCAGTGTTCCCCGCGGCACTTGTGTTTTTAACTCTGTCTCTGAGTGCATGTGTGTCGCCTCTCCCATACGTTCTGGACGATAAAGCGGGACTGGGGAGGGTTTTTGACGGAATTGGAGGCTTGAGCGGCGGCGGGGTGAGTTAAGATGCTGCGGCTGTTTAATCTACTTCCGGGTTTGATGAAGGTCCACATTGTAACTGTCCCCCATAGAAAGTTAGAAGTTATTTCTAACTTTTTAGAAATAGTTGTAGAAGTAGTTATGTCACATTTAATGTGCATGTGTTTGTGTGTACACATAATGTTTGTGCTTCTAATCCAGACAAACATTTACTAACAATGTGAATTGAACTAGTCATTGTTGTTTTGGACAATGACTGTTGGGCCAGTGGCTCTTTATGTAAACCCAGTTGGGAGTGTTGATACTCATAACTTTCTTTTTCATAACACAGAGAGATATTGTACCTCAGACCTCCTGATTGTGACAGGTTTTCAAAGATTTTTGCTATCAATGTGCAGGTAACAGTGACTTGATAGACCAGTGCATTGATTGTATAGAAAATGTGGACATTGTCTTCTGGTTTTCTGGAGGAGGCTATGGTGGCAGGATGAGGTCAAAGGTTAACATAGTTGGACATCATGGTTGCAGAGGTTGTTGGGTAACTGCAGATGTTGAATGCTTTGCCTCGAGCATAGTGTTAACCAAACTTTCTGTTAGGGACACACAATATTACCAGCACACACACGCATGCATATGTAATGTTAACAAGTAATCAGGCGCAGTGTGCATTTCAGACACCATTAATTAATTGTGTCTTTCTTTTTAAACACGGAACTACACATAGAACTATGTCGTTTCAAAGAGACTCAGGCCTATAAACTCAGACCTATCAAGTGCCAACCAAGTAATCTTACAATAAAGGCCAACATGGATGACTGCCATCCTGTATGCAACAAGAACATACAGTGGCCCTGAAGTGCAAATTACCAACACAAATGGGAAAACACTAACATCAACGAAAATACAACAACATTAACATGAAACACACGCCCCCAAAAGCGCATAAATACAACAACATTAACCTAAACACAACGACATTAACTGCAATGGAAAGGTACATGCTGTCGGACAAGGATCGTCACTGATTGGACTTTTAACCTGAAGTAAAGCGCCGGTTTCAGTGAAATTAGCTGAGATTGGCACAGTACACGCGGTGGTCCCGTCGTCCGGCTTCTTAAAATAAAACCTTCCGCCCAACAATCCCTCACCTCTCTCCATCTTCAGCTTCTATCTCTGTCTCTCCTATCTGACTAACTGTAGGCAAGTGACTGTTTCGTGTGGATAATTTATGATAATTTAAACTTGCGTTAACTGCATTACATCTGCACGGCTGTATGAATAGCAACAATTAGCACGTTAACTTTGACAGCTTGTTTCATATCGGCATCTGTATCAGTCATTGGCTCAGATATCGGCAAAAAGTCCAATATTGTGTGTCCCTACTTTCTTTATGTAGAGCCAGTTTTTGACGATGGAAAACTATCATGACCCAAATCACTATATCAATCATGACGAAAGCAAATTTATGCACATAATGTAGCGACTAATTTACAGCCATATCTGTAATAATAATTTTGAATTGGATCTAATGAATCAAATGAACATTAGTTAATATTTAAAGTAACACACCACAGTTTACAAGAAGGGATGGCGGAGCAGTGTTTTACTGGACCAACTTGATAGACGTGTTGTGGGTTCAGAAATGGCCCTATGCAAACCCTGGTTGATAATGTAGTAAGTTGAAGCATTGGATATGTCAATAAAGCTTCACTACATAGAATCACTCCGCAAATGTTGGCTGCCCTGCTCTTCAAATTTACACTGAGCCTAATAATATTAATAATAATCACCTGGTGTGAATGTGCAGCTGTGTGCAGTGACTTCATGAATCACAAGATATGGATTGATTAGTTGCAGAACAGGTCAGGTGGCTAAAACCATGTAAAAACAGCTTGTGATTGCATGCCGGTGTGCACACCTCATTTCACTGTCATGTATCAAAAGATAAGATTATTCATAAATGATTAATCTATCGTTTATATCCTCGATTAGTTGTTTGGTCCATAAAAGGTTGAGAAATGTGCTTCGGTGATGAGGCTTGTTTGTCCGCAAAACAAGACTCATCACACATTTCTAAATGGAGAAAGGGAACCAGAAAATATTCAGATTTAAGAAGCTTAAAATAAGAACATTCAAATCAATTAATCAATTATCAAAATATTAGGGATGTGCATCTCTAGCAAAAATGCTATTCGACCATTATATGTTATTATTCGTCGATTATATAAACTTGTGCAGGGTTCACAGTGTGTTAAGCTAACAGGAGATTTAATTAAGAAATCTCACTTAAAACACATATGCAGTACACTGATTACACGCTTGCTTACGCTGTCTCTTTGTGATAATAGTTTTAAGGCTGCATCCAACTAATATTTCCATCATTTATTAATATGTCGATTTTTTTTTTTTTTGATAAATCGATTGTAGTTGTTTGGTTCATAGTACAGTTTGGCCCCATGCCTGTTATCATTTCAAGCCCTTGCAGCCTCTCATCACAGTTCATTAGGGTCCAGAGCCTGAGAGTTGATATCGGAGTGCTATTAGAACTGGCACAACATCGTCATCACGGCTCTTCATGAAGGTAATGTGTCATCTCTGACTCCCTCCAGGCAACGTCTCGGTTACTGGTGAACTATGCAGAGCCGTACCGTAGCCAGATACTGGACTACCTGTTCAAGGTGAGGCCTGATAATGTGATTATGTGTCAGTCATTGCTCCTACAGCTCAGTGGAAGCTACATGGAGACTCACTGCTCCGTCTTTCTTACTGCTTTCAGCCAAATTTCGGCGCCTCTTTGCACATACTGAAGGTGGAGATTGGAGGAGATGCTCAAACTACTGGTGAGTGACATATGCTAAACTTATTAATCTTTCTACCTTTAACTTCAAAGACACTCACTCAGCAGAGTTTCAACCAAGTACGTATTTCCAGGATTCACTTACTTGCTTGACATTAAATTAAATTAAATTAAATTAAATTACACAGATTTTTGTATTTGTTTATTTATTTCAAACCAAGTTTTAATGTTTAAATGTACTCTTTGTACTGAAAAGCAATACAAGCGGGGGACATTTTTGAGAATGTACGTGTATGTGTTTGCCCAGAAATGACTTGAGTTTGTGCAACTGTAAAATAGATCTAATAAGGATTCAGGTTTATTGTTTAAAAACCAAATGTATTTTCAATATCAAATAATTTAGAAACGTGTACATTTGTGGGGTATGTTTTGCCAGGCGGAACACAATTTGTTTTGGTTTGGTTTCTGGCGGTGTCATTTCCGCGCTGCGCAATTGAAGTGCTTCGTTTTACGTCACGCCTGACAGTCGATGACGGAAGCAAAGAGGAAACCACATCATCAGCGGAGCTTCAGTGGAGAGACGGCTGCGGACCGTGTTAGTATGGCTGAAAACGCCAACAAGCGGCCACAAAAAGTTTCAGAAGTGGACTCTACGGTCAAAAAGAAGCCTAAGCGCACACCAGAAGGAATAAAATCTAAAAAACAAAGCGACCGGGAGCGCGGACAAACGCGGGTAACACTTGGTGTAGCTTTTCCCCGTTGGAGAGCACTGAAAGCGGAGTCGGGACTCAGGGCGGACACAGATTTTGCCTTATTGCTCATGGACAGGTTGGTGATCTAATTTGTTAAACATTCAAAGTAGGACGCCTTGCTTTGCATTGACGCTTCCTACGTATTGTATTAATATACCATGTTGTCATTCCTTTACTCCTATAGCTGTGCTAATGTTCCCGTTGTTGGAATAGCTTTTTCTTATTTTATCTCTTGTATCATATTGTATCCTGGCTGTCTTAATAATGAGTTAGGAAGGCTAAGTCAGCATATCAATCTGCAGTGTTTACATTATTATTATTGTTAATAATATTATTGTTATTATTATTATTATTATTATTATTATTATAATTATAGGTTGCCAATGCAGATGTAGATTTTCAAACTATAGTGCTCCCGTTTTCGTTGTCATTGTTATTATTCTTAGTTGAGAAAGCGGAGTCTGCATTTACAACTATGTAGTTACTGTTTTCTTTCTTATTGAGAATGCTAAATAAGTATTTCCAACTCTATGTCCCTGTTTTCATTACTGTTATACTTGTTGTTGCATACTTTCTTTGGGAAGATGCAATGAAGCAACATTTACTGAGAGCACAGTGGTAATGCAAAAATCAGACATTTGAATCAGGCTGGAGAGCAACAGGTAAAAGATCATTTTGGTTTGACTCTTTGGAGAGGAAACTTCTAAATGAAGATGGTGACTACCAATGTGCAAGTGTGACTCAATGTACAGTATGTGACATTACTAAATTCAATTCAATTGAAATGATGTGAGAAAAGAGTTGAGAGACACTTTGTTTTCAGTTCATTCATGTCGTTTGGCAGAGTCTGTACTTATCAAGTATCAAGGGACAAAGTTTAAATCAGGCTTGATGAGTCTCTGATGAAGAAAGTCAGGGTTCTTCTACCTAACCATAATGCTAAACCAGTCTCTTAATTATTTAGCTTCCTTCCTTTTTTCTTACAGTTATGAAAAGTACTCGAAGGCATCCACCTCAATGACAGCTGAGGGTAACCTACAGTCTCATTTTCTCCTGTCACAGTCCAGCAATGGCAGTGAATATCACAGGTAGTGTGTGTGTGTGTGCGTGTGTTGTAATAGCATCATTGTATGGTATGACTTAGTATCTTTTTTTTGTTCTTTCAATCTGTCTGTGTGAGTGTGGCAGGTCCCCAGAGGAGAGGTGTGTTTTGCAGATTAAGCATTTTTGAGCACTAAACAAGGCACATTTTATTTGACATTAAATGCTCATTACTCAATGTTTATTCTTAGACATGAAGGCGGTAACGACTTCTTGGGTTTGTACTGAGCCAGAGCAAAAGATCATTATCAATATCTTGCTTAATATCAGCTATGAGTTAAGTCAGAATGATAAATTATAGTTTTTAAATCTGTTATACTACCTTTTATAGTAGCAGATATCCAATCGCTATTGTTTGTTCTTTAGTTTAGTATTATTGTCCAGAATGTGCAACCTCTATAATCCGAATACATCACTAGATAGTTTTCCTTTTTTCATCACAATGTTTGTTTTCATTTTAGTATTACCATTGATTGGGAAGACGAGGAAGAAGGAGTTTATGGGGAATCAATTTCTGATAAAGAGGTGCTATCGAACTCAGAGGAAGACACGGAGAGCTCTGATGAAGAAGACAGTGTTTTCCGCTCTTGTGCACGGTACGTTTTGTCTGCAGACTTCATGACTGAATATTTAGCTGATGTGGACAATGAAGATGAGCTATTTGAATTTGATTTGATCAGTTTGATTTTATAGCATTTAAAAAAACAAAACGCAGAGCTCATCTCACATTCAAAGTCAAAGGATGTTGGATGCTGTGAATCTCTGTCCACAGCATGATACTACCTGCTGACAAGCTGACCATTTCAATCAGGTGTGTTGGAGCAAGGCAACATCTAAAACATGCTGGGCAGGTGGACCAAGATTGAGAAACACTGATTGGCAACGACCATAGGAAAACCCTTGAGGGTCAACCTCTAGTTTTAGCTGATGCTTTCTGTTGCCTTGTTTTGAATGTTGGTTAATCTAAGTGTATAACTTTTGTAATTTCTGCCCATGACTCACTTTTATGTTTTCAACTCAGATCTGACAGTGCCACAAAGACACCTCTCCCAGCTGCAGGCATGGAGGAGTCGGGGTGTGATCTTGGAGAGAGTGAGGAACTCCCAATGACTGACATCACATCAGGCCCAGATTACCAGCTTGTCTTATGTGAAGATGACATTGTTGGTGAAAAAGCCTCCATAGCATATGAGAAAAACCTCCGACAACTTGCAGGCTTTCTCAGATTCCCGCTGGAAAAGTGTGAATACAGTGACCCTCTCCTGGGAGTTGAATGTGACGCTGTTCAACCCTTTGACATAGTCATGGAGTCACGGGGAACTGCATCAACCATTGAATGGGTAAGAAAGCTTTTATGTAACAACACTGCACTGAAGTTTCATTGTTTTCCAGGTCTCCTAATACCTAATTATACCATGTACATATGACACATTCTGCCCACTTTATTTGATGTTAGTTAGAAAAAAGCCCTTGTGTTGGTGGTTGTCGTCTTTTGAGATCGGGCACAGCCCATGCCCCGTCGACCAAGTACAGATACTGTTCTCAGTCAAAACGCAAGTCTGACCTCGAACTTAACCGTTCCGTACTGTACCGTACCATACTGTACCAAACTGAGTTTTATCCCACTTCGCATTTGCCGTCACTATCTCCGTTGGCGTCATCTTCCTCTTGTGTTTGGAGTTTTTTTCCTAAAAAAATCCTGGGGATAGCAATGTAGCCATCAGAACCTATTGTGATGAGTGGGAGCAGTAAAAACGAAAGCATATTGTGACTTATCCAAACCAAAAACATTGTGTTGTTGAGTTGTGATGTAATTATGAAATGTACATAGAAGTGGTAAAGACAGAAAATCTGAGAAACACTTGAACAACAACAGGGGCTTCTACAACAAGTTGCTGTGGCACCAGAAGCCAAAAAAGTCAAACAAATGGTTAGTCACTTTGCTTGTGTCCTCACAGCAACACATTTATATTATTAAAATATCACTGGCCATTTCTCAATATCCATACTTGTGCGTACTTGAGCGTACTTGCGTACTCCCGTACTTGTGAAAACGTCATCAGCCTCAGTCCAAGTGCTGTTCCAATTCTCAAGTGAGCGAACAGCGAGGACGGTTCTCAAACCCGGAAATGTTCTCGCTCCGCCCATTTTTACCAAGTATGCATCGGAGGTGACTTAAGCGTACTTGCGATGGCCATGTATCCCAGAATACATTTCGGCGGAGCGGAGCAGCAGATAATAGAAATATAAATCTGAAATAAATATTTTTCTGTGTCCCGGAACAAAGTTTTAACATCATTTGAGGCGAGAAATGAGTCATTTAGAATTCAAACATGTGGTTTGTGTATGAAGATATGACGTATTTATAGTTTGGCAGCGACGTTTGTCGGAGGTGATCAGCTCCGCCTCTGCGGTCGCTCGGCGCTCACTGTGCCCGGCACAGAGCAGCGTTACCTCGGCCTGTCCTGATGAAATGATCCGCTGGCTCAGACGTCGCTGTCATTAGATGCTCGGTGTGATCCATAGATTTGTTGTTGACGTGTTATTTTGTTTTTAATGGAAACGTTTTGACCTGAAAGTTTGAAGGTTTGTATATTGTTAATGTTTTATTTATTTTAACTTTGAATTTTAGATTTATATTAAAGTCGAGATTTATATTTAAATATAATATGTAAATATTAGATATGTATAGTATAGTATGTAGAGTAGTATATATATATATATATATATATATATATATATATATATATATATATACTACTCTACAATGCTGTAATATATCTATTTTCCACATTGTATTATTTGTATTGTATATTTTAATAGAAATAAATTAATAAATGAAGTTAAATATTTAAAATGTAAAAATAATAACAACATATATATGCATTTATTAAAAGTATTTCATATGTTCATTTATCAACACTGTAGGTGGCGGTAATGAGGCTGCAGCACTTGGCGCCAGCCACCATTCAAACAGCAGAACATTACATACATACTTGCATACTTGAGTATTGAGAAACAACCACATACTTGTGTACTCCCGTACTTGGCAAGTATATACTCCCAGCGTACTTCTCAAGTATATACTTCCCAAGTACGCAAGTACATACTTGCTTACTTGAGTATTGAGAAACGGCCACTGTCTCATTTTTCTGATCAGCAATAAAAATGCCAAGCCTTTTTTCAGTGCCCTCTGCTGGATGATATGGTAATTACTTCAGATGTATGATGTGCTCCTATGCCTGGTGCATTACATCATGCTTTTATTCACACATGGTTCCAGCTAAAATAGAGAAAATATCTGTTGATATTAATATTGGCATTCTACCATCAGTGTGACATTAAACTGACACCTTTTTTTACAGTCCTTTTCTTCTTGGCTAAATCTGAATACATGAAAAACAAAACTAATATATATTTTTCAAACAATTTTAGCCACTGTTTGTGGATAAAGTGGGGGCTACAGATATTGGAAAAACCTATTTATGTTATACTTATATCAGGTGAGAGGAAGATTTTAAACTTTTTGGATAAGTAGTCGCAGCCCTATCAGTGTGATGGTGGAGTTATGTATGCATAGTTTCTCTTCATGTTTGTTCTTTTCATGCACAGATATGTTCCCGAGGACACAGCCTTTGGAAGTGGAACTCTCAGCCTGTTTTCAAGTTTGGCATGCAGTCAGGGGACTTCATGCTGGCCACCAATATCCTCCTCTCTGGAAATGATTATGACAAAATAGCACTTCTGTTCCAGTACATGAGCATGAACATAGTGGCTAAGTCCTCTTTCGCTGCGGTGCAACATTCATACTGTGTTAACACCATCAAGGAGTTCTGGCAGGAGACGAGGTCAGCATTTATAAACCACCTACATGCAAAGAAACACATTTTATCTGTTGTTACTGAACTGGAGTGGTTAGTTTTCCTGACTTGTTGTTGTGACGTTTGCTTTATAAACCATCGTCTCACCAGATACAAAAAAGTCTACAACAAGCAGTTGCAAAAGTATCAGTACATCATCAAGAACCACAAAACCTGCACTGTCATACCTGACCTACAGAGAGCCATCGTTAGGAAACATTTGGGGTCAGGGAAGACCGTGCCGAGGATGAGGAGTTCCTCCAACCCTGATGATCCAGAGAGTCTTGGCCTCATCCCACCAATGTAGTCACTAACATCACAGGAGCTGCTCCAGAGGCAGGCCCCCAGAGGAGAGGTAAATAATAAGAATGACTGTTAGTGAATGTCATATGACAGGCTACATTCATTCCAAACTGTTATGTAGTCATCTATGAATTGCATTTTCAAAAAAAAAAAGGATCTGCATCCAAGTGAGTGTTTTTAGCTCAGTAATTAATCTAAAAATATATATCCCATGACCATTCATGTCCACTGGGTAAGTTGGTGTAAAAAGGAATCTGATTCTCTCCTCTGCAGTTGTTCGAAAAGACAAGGGTGAAAAGTATGAACATGGATTTCTGTCACAAGACTGACGACAAGGTGAAACTGAAAGTAAGTGTTGACGGAGTTTTCAGTCACAATCTTTTTTCTTTGTCGTTTTGATGTTTTCTGTTTACACATCGTTCAAAGAAATGAATTCATCCATACGAAATCACTGAAACAACTCCTAATGCTGTACATACAGTATGTATAGCAGGCCTGTATGTGGCACTGTAGTGCTGCCGCAGAAGACGATCATAACGTGCGCTGTGTACAAACGTTTGCAAATAAATCTTTATTAGAATAAGTATACATTACAATATATACAATCACAGAAAGAGAGAGAGAATGAAGAAAGTCAGGGTGACTCAGGAAAGAAAATAAAAGTTATCATAAAATGATAAAAAACAAACAATCTCCAAACACAACGAATGCAAGTGAGAGGTGGGATTATGACAATCATTTTCCCAAAAGTAGTGTTATTGTTGAATGCATTAAAAAAATAAAATAAATATTTTGAGGTTTTTCCACTCGGAAACCTTTTTTCAAAAATCCAAAGTGCTGTTTCCATGTGGATAAAATGCCCAAACGTTAAAAAAGGTGAGGAAACTCAAACTTGTTCTTGTATGGACAGCCCCTCCTTTTTTAAACTTCTCTTATTTTGGCTTGTTAAAACCCTGTGGGGCAGAACAAAAGCAAAGCAGCGTGGATGTATCCTCAGTTACACATTACTCGTGCTAATTGTTCTCTTGTCTCTTTTTTTTCTAGCTGTCCTGAAGAAAGAGCAGCATGGAAGGACTTGAACTACCTGAACTTATTGCTTATCAATAAGCTTTTTGTAAATATGTATAAAGGTATTTGTACAGTTTTGTGTTTGCATTTGTAAAGTAATATATTAAAAGATGTGATGATGTACTTTTGAAAAAGCTATTGATGTTTTTTTTTCTTTTGTTATGTATAAACAAATCATATCAACTCTCCGCTTCTGTTGGCATCTCCCAGCACCTTTGTGGTGGTGCCTTTGGCCTTGAACTTGTACATGCTCCTTGCAGCAGTACGGTCAGGTGGATTCCTGAAGGAGAGGATGACAAACACTCCTCTCACACACTGGGGAAGAAACTTCAGACAAAATAAAGAAATGAATGTGTTGAGGGGAAAAAAGAGAACAACTCTTACTTCATGATGCTGTTGCACCTGTGACTCTTCTTTCTGTCTGACTTCCTTCTTTGGCTTTGGACTGGTGAGCTTCTCAAGCCTTAAACAAAGAAGAAACAAAGAATGTGCACGTTAGGTTTGGCAGAGATAAGAAAATGAAAATAAGTAGGCTAATAATTTATTTATTTATTTCGGTCATGACATTTAGATCACTCATCACACAGCAGTGCAGTTCACACAATATACATAACCGAAAGGGAAAGCGGGAGAAGCAAAGCTTATCTAGTCCCGCCCCCATTATCATCATACATTTCATTTCATCTTTCTTTTTTTTTTTTTGTTTTATGACATTTTGACAAAGAAAACATGTTTCAGCATCAGGTAGCACTCAGAGATATAGTCTAGCTCCAGACAGTCAAATCAGACTCCATGTGTGTCTGTACATGTGTCCATGATATTCCGTCGCGCGTGACATTCTCGACTTGTTGCCTGGCATATTCAACTTCCCAAAAGTCACAAAATAATCCAATCAATAGAGGTCAATGCATCATTTTTTTTCTTTAGTCATACATCTCATCTGTAGGATTCGCCTCGCTTTGCTTCTCCATTCTTTTCACGAGCTCGAGGGTTGTGGAGACGTCGGAGCGCAGCCCAACCATGACTCTCTTTGTTATTGCGCTTTCCACCTTCATATCGATCAATTCCTTGGTCATCTCACTGCCGATCTTTCTCAGTTCCCGGTATTGTAGGAACATTCCCCATCCCAGGGAGAGCATTCCGATCATCATGAATGTGAATATGTACACATCCTCGACATCCTCTACATCCAGTGCAGCAAGGCACACGACTTTCCACTTATCCCATCCGTCCCGAATGTAGCCAGCCATGAAGGTCCCATCTGGGCAACTAGGTTCACCAGAACCTGTTCTTCTTGTTGAGAACACTCTGTCGATCGCATTCAATGACCAGCTTAGCAGTTCCATCTTGGATCAATTGATTCTCCGTAGTGACTTGTTTCACAGTGGCAGCTAAATACTTCTCATGTGTTGACATTTGTCTCAGTGTCAGCTGTTGTTTGGGTACATTCGCTTTTTTTTTTGTTTGGTTACATTTGCTTCCCCTGCCGTTTCCCACAGTGTCTACAGATTTCTGTCCCTGACCTTTGTCATACTTTCCTCCTGGGTCATTCTGTATTGTTTAATAGTCATATCTACATACTTCTTTTTAAATACACTCAGTTTTGCTGATTTTTTCATCTCCTCATCCAGATTATTCCAGTGTCTGACCCCCGTGACCGATACAGTAAAGGATTTTAATGTAGTTCTTACCCTTCTCTGCCTAAACCTCATGTTCCCTCTTACTTTTTTTTTTTTTCAAGAAGTTTTATTTTCATTATGAAACATAATGAAATTTTTGCAGAGACTCCCGGCTTGAGGTACACAATAAAATAGCAGAAATAACGAACGAAGGACTTGACATTTAAATAGACATAACGAAAGGCATTTAAATAAGACACAACAAGAGACTTAACACTTAACACTTAATGAGACACAATAAAATGTAAGACCCTTAGATTGTTTCCCTCCCCTCTGTTCAGGAATAATGTCTGTAGATTGTGAGGGAGGTTTTTGTTGGCAGCCCTGTACATCATCTGTACTGTGCGGTATTTTATTAAGTCATAGAATTTAAGTATTTTTGATTTAATAAATAATTGATTTGTATGTTCTCTGTAACTGGCATAATGTAGGATTCTCAAGGCTCTTTTTTGGAGTATAAACAGGGGATAGGTAGAGGTTTTGTAAGTGTGTCCCCAGACCTCTGCTCAGTATTGCAGGTGTGGAGAGACTAGTGTGCAGTACAACAAGTATAGTGCCTTCTGGTTTAATAGTTTTTGTGGGGTTTCATTTAGTAATCCAAGTACAAATAATGTTAGTGGAGCACTTCATGTGTTCTAATTATTTCCTGTTTACCTTCAGTCAATTTGTTCTGTAAGAAAAATACATTCAAAAGGCACACTCCACCATCCTCTCTCCTAATAAAGATCTGTTATAATTTATGTTATCTTTAGTACAATTAGTCCCCATTTTACCCCTTTATACTGTAATACAATGAAGTCGGGTTGTCACTTTTAACTATATGCTCAGATTCTCAGCAGGTGACGTAATCATTTGCAGAACATTTGCAGTTATCAGTTCATCCCATTCATATACAGAATGATCAGACCCAGTGTCATGTTTTTCTAGTATATAGACAGTGTTTTTAATTTTCTTATGAGATATTCTGTTTAATCATTTGTAGATGGAACTGAGCCGTCCCACATGCACTATGAGAACGACGAGAACTACTTCCGGGGCTACGAGTGGTGGCTCATGAAAGAAGCCAAGAAGAGGAACCCAAACATTACACTCATCGGTAAGAAATTGGTACTTCTGTAAGGAGGTCAGACAAACCGCTCATTTGTAATAAGTGATGAATCAAATGGCAATATAATGCTACTAAACAGCTTAATGTATTGCCAAATATTGCTTCAGAAGGTAATGACCCTCTTAATTTCATATTCATTGTCATTTATCCTTTTTTATTGATGGTGAACAGTTGCTTGACTCACACAACATCCATAATAGTCAACACTGCTGGCCAAATGCTCCTACCCATGTTTTACTTTGAAAGCTCTGAGGCTTTGTTAAAGGTTTGCACAATTCTCTGCTATTATGGCGGGAGAACTGATGGCTTCATCATCAGTGCGAGAATAAGGCCTGGTGTGTGTGTTAACACCAGCTTCATGTCCCCACACCACCAATATGATTATGACTTAATTTTTGTCAAGTTTTATCTCTTGACAGATAATGTCCCATGTTTTTCTTTAGTCTATTTTCACTATAATGTCCTCGCTGGTAGACTATCATTATCAACATTTTTCCTGGAAACTGCATGCGTCACATGTAAAAATTAGGCGAGACGCCAGAGTTAAAAAATAGGCATGCATCTCACACGTGCAGTGTGAACACTCTCATTTCTTAACATGGGTGCTGAAATAAAAACGCAGCCCCAACACACATGCATCTAGTGTGAACCATCTAAGGGACGGTTCGCATGCAGTGTACACTATTTTCAATGAAGACACAAAAACAAGAGTGATGCCCCTGCGACACAAATCCATTGCCATGTGATTGTTTTTTGAGGCACATATTTTGATACTTGGGCCAAAGTAGTAGGTCAAACTAGTCTTTATCCACTCTGATATAAGCGTTGGACGTCCCTCATCAAGACAAAGTTCCTGAATCAGTTGGTTGAAGGATAGGTTGCTCCAGACATGGTAACTTTGTCTGTACAGTAGCATTGTATTGGCCATTTTCTTTGTTATGATGTTCTGTTGTCCTTAGGACAATGTTTTTATTAATTCAGTGGGGCTGAAGTCATGTCAGCAGCTCCCAAGTGTTGCTACTCAGTAACAATGGATGTGACAGAGGTATAACCCTAAATGCAACGTAAATGTTTATAGTGGCGGCTTTTCTCCAGGTACTTTGTTACTGATAGTACCAGTTTCTCATTTTTCATCCCTGGCTCATGTGGTCTTACTGTGCATTTAGGCAGATAGGTCGAGGCAGATGTCCATTCACTCTGAGCCTGGTTCTGTCAGGAGAGGTTTTTTTTCTCTCCACTGTTGTCTATTATGTTCCAATTGGGTTCCTCTATAGTAATTGTAAGGTCTTGATCTTTGTGCCTTGAGATACTACATGTTTAAAAATAATAAAATAATGCCATTGAATGATACAGTACGTTGTTGTTAGTCAAAGCAGTCGTTGACTTGTTTGGTGTGTCTCTTCCTGTAGGATTACCCTGGGCATTTCCTGGTTGGGTTGGCCATGGTAAGAACTGGCCCTATGACTTCCCAGACGTTACTGCAACTTACGTGGTGAACTGGATCCTTGGTGCCAAGCAGTACCATGATCTGGACATTCAATATGTTGGGGTGTGTAGTCAGTTATTTGTCATCTCATTCTTATTCTCCTGTTTGCTGTGATGTGAAATTGCTGTTTTTCCTCAATGGACTTTGGTGCAGGGGGGTGGGTGGTTTACATGTATGAAAAAAGAAAATGAACCAAACTAAAAATAAATTATAGTAAACTAACAAAGGGGGGAGAGAAAGGGAAAGAAGCAGACGAGGTAGAGACAGAAGAGAGAGACTAGGAGCAGATATATAACAGTTGCATTAAGTTATAGGTTTAGACAGAACAGTTCTGAATCAGTTATGACATGTTTATAGTACTACAATGTAATTTATACAAGCCGTAGCATATATTAAACATGTATCACACTGATATTTAATTTAATTTAATTCATAGCATAATAGGTGGAACTGGAAGCCATGGTGATGTCATCTAAAGTGACAATGTGGTCAGAAAGTTTAAGTTTAGTTTAGGGCCGAGTACAATGACCTCAGTTTTGAGGGTTTAAAAGTAGACATTCACAGGTCAACCAGGACTTAATGTCTTTGAGAAATTCCTGGAGTTGAACAACCTGATTTGTTTCATTCTGTCTCATCAAATAATATAGCTGTGTGTTATCTGCATAACAATGGAAGTGCGTGTTCTCATGCTCTCTAATATTGTTCCCTAAAGTAAGCATGCATAGGGTAAAAGGTATAGGTCCAAGCACTGAGCCCTGTGGAACTCCATAATTAACTTTTGTGTGCAAAAGGCATTATTATTTATGTAAACAAACTGGAATATCTCTGATGAGTACGAGTATTCGAGCCCCAGTTGGAACAAGGGCCTTTCTGCATGGAGTTTGCATGTTCTCCCTGTGTGTGTGTGTGGGTTTTCTCCGGGTTCTCCGGCTTCCTCCCACAGTCCAAAAACATGCAATATGGGGATTAGGTAAATTGTAATTCGCTAAACAGCTGGATCAAGGGTTGCTTTTTTGAGAAGGGGTTTAATAACTTAAACTTTAAAGGCTTGGGGTACTAATAAGGATAGATCAACCTTGTTTAATATGGAGCTGTTAATAAAAGGAAAAACAACTTTAAACAGTTTGGTGGGGATGGGATCTAACTGACGGTGGTTAGGTTTGGATGATGACACTAATGATGTTAACTCAGGGAGATATATAGGAGAGAAACTGTGTAACTGTACATCTGGTGCTTAGAAAGCTCTTTAATTTATACCACTTCATCTTTTTAGATTTGGAATGAGCGAAGCTACGACAACAAGTACATCAAGGTAATCCTGACCTCTTGTGATGTCCTCCTGTCATTGACTAAAAATGTGTATACCCATAAAGCAAATGTGTATGTAAATAGTGCATTATGGGTAAACGTAGTGATGAAGGAGAGAAAAACAGCCACAGACGTTTTAGCTGGTTTCCTCTGAGGGCATGTCTTTGTTGTCAAGGTGCTCCGGAACATTCTGGATAAAGTTGGTCTAACTGGTGTTGGCATCATCGCTGCTGATGGTGATTGGAACATCGCTAAATCTATGAATGGCGACTCGGCCCTGAATAATTCTATTGAGGTTATTGGGTGAGTACAGCTGGCTTGAAGTCACTTTCAGAGGTGGCATGAAATACTGTACATGTTGCTTGAAAATGTTCATTGATACAAAATGATAATATCAAAAGAGCCAGTTTCCAATAATCCTAATGAATATAAGAGGACGCTATGATCATGAATCCCCTTTGACATTCTTGATGACTCATCATGCCGTTGGGGAAGTGTTGCATCCAACTGTAAGAATCTTTCAATGGCCCGCCCCAACTCGAAGAACCATCAACTCCTGTGTTTCTCCAATCTCTCTCTCCTCAGCAGCTCCTCTGCATCAGACATATGGTCTCTCTTTGGAGATTTCCTCCTCATCGTTATCCTCTTCGTCAGAAATATTATTCTGAGCTTTCTGTTTGCGTAACTCCAGAGACATAGAGCTCTGGTAGCTGAAGTCAAGCAGGAGACAAACCATAAATCAGGGTTATGCTAACATGATGCTTACCCCTCCAGTGTCAACAATGCTATCGTAAGTGGACTCCAGAGTCGGTTGATTGCCACAAAGTCAGATTGCGTCCAGTTGTTCCCCTCCACGCTCTTTCTTTCTTTAAACTTTCAGTGACTCTCGGTAAAATGAAGGGAAGATGTCCGGATACAGCAGGTCCGGAATAATGTCCTCTCCACCTCCTCTACACTCTGTCCACTCATGGGATGCTTTGAACAATCACAGAGCAGTTCAGAGAGAGTGCTCTTACTGGCTGTGCCTAAAATGCAGCTGGAAATAAACACAATAAAGCATGTGTCAGTATCGGCAGAGTTTCAGCGATGGAGAGTTCTTCTCTGGTCACCCGTCACTAATGAAACTACTTTGACTGTCGGCTGATGAGAGGAGCTCATGACAGAGAGGTGTCATCCCAAAATGTGAGCTGTGGATGAATTGCTACAATAAGTGCAGATTTAAAATTCTCACTGCTTATTTGAACCAATGATACATTAAGCATGACATAAAGACATGTTTGTCTCTGTGTGCTGTGAGGTTGGAGTTGCTAATCCAGAGATTTCTTCCTCTGGAACTGTCTAGTTAGATGTCTGTGGCTGTTTTTCCTTCTGTCGGACAAAAGGAATGAAAAGTTCAGTTGTTCCCTGTCATACACCCATACAGTATGCATGGCTTAGTATTTTCCTTATAAAGCATGGCATTTTCACCTTCAACAACTGCAAACTGTGCACTATATTGCTGCCTTCATGTAAATGACGACATGCCACTGTTTTTGGCATTTATAGATTCATTTTTGCCTCATAAATATGTTTTATATTGTGAACTTTATAACACTTGCGCTCCAAATGGTGCAAACATGAACAAATCAATGAGAGAGAAAGACAATAAAACATGTTTATAAAAGGGGAGGAGTCTGGGACAATAATTAGACAAGAGGGACTTTGACTTCTTCTCCCCTGCTTTCTTACTTTGGTTCATGTGCTCCCTCTGCTGGTATACAACTTAATTACACATCATTTTAGGCCTGCAGAAATGACATGCCAGTGAAATAGAAATTCAGAGACCTCACAACAACAATTATAATGCTCAAGAGAAAAGATATCACAGTTAGATAACCAAATCTAAAAAAAAGGCATAATTTTGTTCAGATGTTCAAGGTCCAGTGTGTAACATTTAGGAGGGTTTATTGGCAGAAATTAGACATACTCATATTTCTGTTTGTGAAAGTGTGTAATTGCTTTGAAATGGAAATAAGCAATATGTATTTTCAGCCAGTGTTACTCTTTAACAAAGTCTGCCATCTAGTGATGTCCTGTTTGTTGTAATCTGCAGTCTCACCATTAGATTCAGTTTTATTTGTATAGCACTGATTCATAACATACATTATCTCAAGGCATCTTTCATGGTAAGGTTACAACTATTAAAGGTACACACTGGACTAGGGCTGCTACGATTAATCGATTTTTTGTATATATATATAATTTAAACAAGTTCTCAGAAATATCAGCTTCTTAGATGTGAATTTTCTTAAAAAATGTTAAGGTTTGAAAAACACTGGCCAACATTTTTCAACTTTTTCTGACATTAATCTCAGAAACAATCAACAGATGAATCGATTATGAATATAATCATTGACCCGAATGAAACTTAATCTGACGGTACTGCAATGATCTTTCATACATTTACCAAATTTGTTGAAATCCGCTGAGTTTTGACAGAGATATGATTTTCTTTTTACAGTGGGTAGATTCTTGCCTAAATATAATGGGAACATACTTGGGGATCGCATTGGCGGACATAAATATTGAAGTAAACTTTTCATGTGTGGACACAAACTCAACCCCCACTGACTGTTCTACATGAATGCAGCAAATAATGCAAAGCGACACATGGCGACTCTGGGTTGCCATTGTAGCTCTGAATTCATGTTCTTCTCTGAACTCCCTGTGACTGTGACTCACTGGCTGACGGTACCAGCTGCTGCGGTACACGCTGGACAAGAATGGACTGGAGAGGGTCAGGATCATAGCCAGTGACAACCTGTGGCAGCCCATTGCCCATTCTCTGCTGTTAGACCCTGAGCTGAGCCAAGCTGTAGATGTGATAGGGTAGGATCCTCCTCTCGAGTGTGATGTCTGCATGTCCAACCTGTCACACCTCACACCAGCCTGTTGTTTTGTCTTCATGTTTCTTTTTGCCCTGCCTTAACAAGAATCAAATGCCTTTTCTTCAGCTTTTACCAGTACTCGGCCAGAATCCATAGTACCATGGTTTTATGAATTTAAATGTGCATTAATACAGTTTTGTTGCTCACATTAGAACCCATAATCAATCCTGATGTTTGATGTGAACATTAAGTGAAGCTCCTGACCTGTACCTGTATTAGTTTGCTGCTGCTGCTGCTGCTGCGGTAATATGACTATGAATAAGCAGGTGTGCCCGTGCATGTTAGTGTGTGTTTTTCTTTTTTAGTTTATATACCTTTTTTTTTTTTAATTTTACATACATCAGTACTGATGTTAACCTTTAGTTTAGTAAATTTTTGCACAGTATACAAAACAAAACATTACAGTGCACATTTAAAGCCAGAACGATATGAAAAAATAAGTGGTGGTGAAGTTATAAAGTTTAAGAAGCATACAATAATAGAAGTGAAAGTAATAACAGAAATATCAATTAAATGCTGTGAAACTGTAAAAGAGAGTCTTCAATATCCTGTATGAAAGAATAACATGTTTACATTATAATAAACAGAAACAGAACAGAAAAAGAGATCATAATGTTTAAAACAGACAAAGAGCTGTTTTTAAAAAACAAATAAAATAAAAAAAATCTTCTAACATTTTAGCTTTTTGTGAAATGTAATTCTATAATTTTTTATAGAAATTTTTTGTGTGTAGTGTTTTGTAGTGTATGTATTATTATTATTTATTTAAAAATAAAATGGTATAAAACTGGTCAGGAATATTGCTTTCATTGGAAAGTAATTTTCAAAAAAACACGCATGTTAATATCAGAATCTGACGTCTCTGAAATAATGCACTACATAGAAAAGTCTGTAAAACCGAAAGATAGCAGTAAATATTATGTTTAAGATATCAAAGACTAATGCTGGCAGCCATGTTTTCACTGTCAGTACCATGTACAAGCACACTTAACAAAAAGTGTCCCTTTAACTGTTCGTGCATTTTCATAAAACAACATAACAGTATTTTTTACAGTGTGGATGTTCTACTTAAACCCTGCTTTCTTTATGTGGCAGTTGAAACAGCACTTTGATGTGGTTGCTTAGGAGCAAATTAAAGTTGAATTTCCAACATTTTTAACAAAGTCGTGTGTTTCTGTTGTACAATAATAATGTGTTGTACTGTATGTGTAATGTGCAGGGCCCATTACCCAGGCACGACCACTGTGAAGGATGCCCTCACCACTCAGAAGAGGCTCTGGTCGTCAGAGGACTACAGCACCTTCAACAACGAGGTTGGAGGAGGCTGCTGGGCTCGAATCCTCAACCAGAACTATATCAATGGTCACATGACTGCGTGAGTTCACACATAAGAAACTCCTTCTGGCAAAATGAGCAGGGATTTTTTAAAGCCGCCGTGCATAACTTTTGGTGTGATCAGATCTGACTGAGGGGGTGTTTTTGTGTATACAGCTGCAGTGCGGGGGTGGGCGGGGACAAGAAGTGTATATGCCTTAGGTACTTTGAGCAGTAGAATTCACTTCTGAAAGTGAATGCTTGTGTGGATTTTAAGTCTAGATCCGTCACTGCTCATTTGAAATGTAATATTATTTTGAACATGGGGCGAGCTGTTCGAAATGCACCCTACTTAAGTAGTACCCTGCACCCAAGGTTTCCTACCTTTATCATATGGCAATGTCAGATGCAAGTGCAGCAGGGTCAACATAGATGCCAGTCTACAGTATGAGGGAGACTTGTCTCTTTCCTTTCTCTTCAGAAAGCACACCCAGCTTTGGTGGAGAGACACAGTGTGCACCCACTACCTCATAATAATCTAATGGCAGCTCTCTGTAAGGGACATATGTGTACTCTGAGCGTATGTTCTCGTCCTTGTCCCAGTAATATTGTAAATAAAAAGAGAACTAGACTAGATTTCAATCTATTCGACAAACAAATAATATCAGAAATGAAGTTTGAAGCCCTGATGATGTAACATAATGATATTTTAGCTGTTTTCAGTGAAGAGTGTTTACTCTATCATACCCTACTGAAAGCTGTGTGTTATGAATAGTCTAATGCTACCAGCATTGTTAATAGGGTAATGACGTTAGTAGTGTGTTAACGGGGTGGGATCTGGGTTGTTACGGGTCATTATAAAGACGTTTTAACTTGTTTGGATGAAGCCATATTTCAGTTATACTCCTCATATTCATAATCTTGCTTTTTCTAGCACAACATTGCTGTTGCGAATCACTTCACTGGGCTTTTATTTTATTTTATTCTAAATTTACGGACTAACGTTTTATTTTTGCACTTTTGATGTTTATGTGACAATAATATGTGAATGGATGGACAGAATGTGTGTTTTGTCTGTGTGTTATGTTGTTGTGTGTGTGCTACTGTCTAGTTGCTTACAGTGACTCTTCTTTCAGCACCATCTCCTGGAACCTGGTGGCCAGCTACTACCAGGAGCTGCCGTTTGGCAGAGATGGGTTGATGACGGCCGAGGAGCCGTGGAGTGGCAACTATGTGGTGGAGTCTCCTATCTGGATCACAGGTCAGAGAAAGACCAGATTGATCAGGGGTTGACCTGTTTCCATCTAATTTTATTAAGCATGGATCCTATTCTCCATCTCTTATCAACCTTCTGCAGTTAAATGATCCAACTTTGCATAAAAATCAGTAAGACACGTCATTATCTATGTTGGTAGTATGTCATAGTTACTAACACAATTAGGGCTGCAACTAATTATTATTTTCATAATCGATCCATTCGTCAACTATTTATGTCATTTGGTCCTTAAAAGTGTCAGAAAACGTCAAAACTTATTATTATTTTACGTAATCTATAATTATTACCATTTGTGTTGTTGATTTTGCCATCACAGTTATTATAACCCTATTATAAGATATTGTTTGCAGGGAAAATTATGAATGAGGACAGGTACATATGGAGCAGACAAATCTATTGATTTTACAGCTGTTAGTTACCTATTTTATTTATACTATTTTTATTGTTCTAGTTCTTAGTACCACTTTTTTGAATTCTTAAGTTCCCTACCAGTCCAGAACTAGTATAGGAGCACTGTGATGGGAGAGAGTGTGGGTGTTTCTGTAATGATGTGAATTTCTCTTTCCTGATTAATGGCATGTATATAAACTTAAGAGCAACATGTATAACTTATTTTTCTTCAAATAAAAAGCAAAAAAAATAATAATGATATAAATAATGAATATGATGACGTTCTCAAATGTCAAGATGATTCTGTTTTCATGATTTCTTTGTTATATGCAGAAAAGAACCCAGAACATGTTTGCTCTAACTTTTGTTCATTAATTTAGTAATCAATTAATAATCAAATTTAGTAATCAATAATCGGTTTATTGTTGCAGCCCTAACCACAATGATTCTTTACAACACTGAGTTAGCTATTCATGGAAAAAATAACATGACTCGTGCATTTAACCAGCCTTAGACACGGACGCTTGCTCTCAGTGAAAACATGGCTGCCAGTGGGGACACAGGTAAAAACTGGTTTGAGCCACTTAACAAACAAAATGTCCACCTGTTTGATTCTATGATATCTTTAAAAATATGTTTGGTCTTTTACCTCAATATGAGAGAGTATAGGTACAGATATGAATCCATGAACCTAGAGCTGTTTAAGGGTGATTAAGTTGGATATTGAACAGTTATGCACCTTGTGTGACTGATTGTTATGTGCCTTTGATATAATGTTAATGAATGATTTTCAAGTCAAGTGTTCTGCTGTGTTTCTCTTGAAGCTCACACCACACAGTTCACCCAGCCAGGATGGACCTACCTACAGACTGTTGGACACCTGGAACAGGGAGGAAGTTATGTTGCCCTGACTGATGGGAAAGGAAACCTCACTGTTGTCATAGAAACAATGGCAAGTCCACATCCTTCTACTTTTCGACATATGATGTTTTGTTACTCAAAAGGGAAATATCAAAAATAAGGGGGGGACCATTTACCATCGAAGTTGAAGTCGTTCATTGTGTCACTTTAATTGTGTGTGTTCATCATTTTGAGAAAATAGTCAAAATCATGGAATGAATGTGTCAAAGCCCTATACTGTACATTCAATTCACAACTTTAATCATGTTAAAAATAAATCTGGTATTCCTGTGAAATGGAGAATACAGAGACGATGTTTCCATTACTAGACAAAGACGGTAAAGCTGCTCTTGTGATATGTAACTAGTTGTTTCCTTTACAGACTCATGATCATTCAGTGTGCATCAGACCTCCTCTCCCTGCGTTTAACGTGACTGCCCAGAATGCAACTTTCCAGCTAAAGGGATCCTTTGTAAGTTCCTCTGTGATTTTCATCAAACTGCCGAAACTTAGCGAGCGATTCTTTCAACTCATTCAAAATTATTTCCTTTTTTTTATCCCAGGCGTCCATCAAGGAACTCCAAGTGTGGCGGTCACAGTTTAATTTCAAGACAAAAAAGCCGTCCTTCTTTGAGAAGCTAACTCCTCTGAAGGTAAAGCCATGGTTTGCAGTCATGAAGAAAGCAGGAAATGTTTGCACTGAGCTGAGACTGACAGCAGCTCTGATGTGACTGTCTTGCAGCTGTTAAATGGCTCCTTCACCTTAAATCTGGCTGAAGATGAAGTGTACACACTCACTACAGTGACAACGGGACAGAGAGGCAGTTACCCAGAACCACCTGCTTCCGCTCGCTTCCCCAAAGTCTACAAGGATGACTTTAATGTCCGTAAGTATCCTGACACACCTGAGCGTCGTTCTCCACGTGCCTCTGATAGGTGTCATGTAAGTTATTAAAATACTCACATTTCTTTTTGAGAGGAAATCTGTCTGAAACCTTCATGTCAGATGACCTGAGGCAGTTTCCTTTTTAGGTGTTTTTGTAGCATAGATCATAGTTGTTGATGCTGTAGTAGCTTTATCTTTAACCTTTATGCAGAGTAGTAAGGAGTGCCCTCTCTCTTTCTGAGCTGCCCTGTGATTGGTGAAAGCCTTCCGTCACGGGCCAGGTGCAAACAAGTTTGAATCCCTCTCAGACCGTTGGATTGATGCGATGCTGAAAGGTTATTATTGAATTATTGACTAAATTGTGTTGCAACCTGCACTTTTAAAGGTCAGAGTTCGTATGGAGAAGAAATAGAAATAAGAAATAGTAAATAAACACATTTTAAAGACATTTTCAGGATTTAGGTGATACGGTTTAGGACATTTCCACAATTATACAGAGATACTCATAAATGTTGCAGAACATTCCTTCTTCTTCTTCTTCTTCTTCTTCATTATTTGTATCAACTTCCTGTAGGAGCCCCTCCCTTCTCTGAAGCTCCGAACTTTGCTGACCAGGCAGGAGTGTTCGAGTACTTCATCAACCTGACTGACTCGGGACCTCACGTCTTCACGCTACGACAGGTTGTGACTCAAAGACCTGTCACGTGGGCAGCAGATGCTGACCAGACTGTCAGCGTGATAGGAGACTATCAGTGGTGAGAGGATTTACACATGTGTCCGCTTGACTGTGTAAAATGCCTAGTTTACACATCTGTGTGTGTGTGCGCGCGTGTGTTGTGGTGTTGTGTTACAGGCAGAACCTCACAGTGACGTGTGATGTCTTCATGGAGAAGAATCAGACGGGTGGTGTTTTCATCGCCGCCAGGGTGAATAAAGGAGGCCAGTCAGTCCGCGGTGCCACTGGAGTCTTTTTCTGGTTGTTTGCAAATGGCAACTACAAAGTTACCAATGATATTGGTCAGTGGTGGTCACCCTTTTAATGTAGCATCAGTAGTTGACACATCAATTGCATAAAGGATAAAAAGAAGTCTTTTAATATGTTTTCAATCTTCCTCCCCATCAGTGATAATCTGTGTCCTCTAATCTGTGTTTTTAACAGGTGGTCAGACTGTGCTGGCAGAGGGGCAGTCTGGTGCCCGAGCATATGTTTGGTACACCTTATCACTCACTGTGCAAGTAAGTGGAGCTTTTACATCCTTGTCATTTGGGAAATGAAAGTGTATGGGTTACAATTTGCAACCAGCGAAATACACAGGCCTGTACTTCATGAGGAGTTCATGAGCATTCAGATTTAGGATTAACATCCATCCTGTGCGACATAATCACAAGAGCTCAACATTAAGTTCAGGCGCCTTATTTATAAAAAATGTGCGCAACATTTATGTAAAAAAGTTGGTGTATGTACGAAACGGGCAGCCCATGGCTTGTAAACGGAGGGTTACCTCATCTTCTACCTCTTTATTCTTCCCATGAGGGTCAGGGGGCAACAACAACCATCCGCTCTGACACATATGTTCAATTTAGAGCAGGGGTGTCAAACATACGGCCCGGGGGCCAGAACCGGCCCGCCAGAGGGTCCAATCCGGCCCACAGGATGAATTTGTCAAAATATGATTACAATCTAAACGTAATGTCAAATGCAATATTTTTCACTTCCAGATACCTGTGACTAAATGTTTATGCCTTTATAGATGATGTGTAAATAGTAAATTTAGGCATGATATTGTTGAAATTGCACTTAGATTTCTCAAGAAATGTCATGTTTTGTAAAAATATCCCTCATTAAATGTAAAACAAAGGAAAAAAAACAAAGGAGTTCTTGTTGGTCATAGGTTATTATGCTATTATTTTACTATTTTTACTGGTCCGGCCCACTTAAGATCAAATTGTGCTGTATGTGGCCCCTGAACAAAAATGAGTTTGACACCCCTGATTTAGAGTGTCCAATTTGCCTTATTAAGTCTAAAACACAGAAAGTGCTGACACACAGACAGTAAATATTCTGATTTGTAAATCCATGTGCACACATGTCCCACACCATTTTCCCTTTAGGAATCACGGTGAGATGTGATTTGGCACAGCTTTTGTGAGCATCAAGTATAGTTGCCTTTAAATAGAAGAAGAGGAAATTCACGGTGACATTTCCATACAACGCAGTCAGGTGTGGACAGCTTTAGGATTATTCCCAGAATTATAGTTATATAGTTATAGAAATGTAGAGTTTAGAACGTTCTAGTTTTTCAGAATTCATGAATTGTCTACCACTTTATCCTCCGCACGAGGCCGCTGGAGCAACCTTCTTGCTGCGAGGCAACATTGCTAGCCACATGCTCTACAGTGTGGCCCATTTTGAGATTTGGACAGTCAGTACAGACCACAGTTTGTCAATTCTATTTTAGAATGATACAGTTAAGGACATTTTCAGAATTATAGGGTCAAACATTCTTGGAAATAAAGCACATTCCCAGAATTCTACAATAAGGACATGCACATTTGTACAGTCAGCATATTTACATTCTAAGTATCCACGACTCATTGTAATCCCAGGTGTATTTAACACTGTCCCGTTATGATCAGATTACTCTGGACGGTTGTTAATATCAGGTCTGAATGGTGCTAGATGGCGAAACACACAACTCGATCACCATTTATCTTCAGATGGATTAGGATTAGCTGTTTGCTGTTGCTTGTTTCTAAGCAAACAGCTGTTTATAATAATGTGTCCCATGCATGTGACTGCATGCTCTGTAACCTGTCACTGTGTGTGTGTGACTCCTCTGTCCTGCAGGGTCAGTATGCGTCCGGCCAGCTTAACGGATTCCCACTGTGGAAGAACGCTGTGGTTCTGACTCCAAAGAACGGCTGGGCCGCTATCGGAGCACACTCTTTTGAACTGGCTCAGTTTGACAACTTTGCGGTGGTGGCAAATGAAGGATTTTAAAACCTGAAGACACTTCTTTTATATTATTTGTTCAGAAAACGAGACGAGAAACTCTCTTTTCGTCCTGAGAGTCATCAATTAATGAAGGGTAAAAAAAAGAGAGGGAGAATAAAATCCTGTGTTATAATAGGAGTGTGGAAAGATTGCAGAAGCTCTCAGGATGTGAAAAGAATTCCAACAGTTATTACAACAGTTATGATATAAAGTGTCTTATAAGGCTTTTGGAGACTATGCTTTAAATGTGATGGATTACACCTTTCTAATCAATGTATTACCTTGAATCAGTGCCTTTAATTAATGTGGTACCTGGGGATAATTGTATGTTTTAAGGAACATGGATTTGAAGGCTGCACATTTTAATGTAACACATCGCACCCTGGAAATGTCTTGATTTTGCACTGATTGTCATTTTTAAGGAAATTCGAAATAACTGTTTTTTTCACTCTTAATGTTTTTACGGTTTTAAGCGTGTGTGTCATAAGAGAAGAAGTGTGCGTGACTACAATGAACAAACAGAAGTATATATATGTGTGTAATGTGTGTCGTTCCAGCAGTGAATAAAAACTCTTAAAACTACTGGAATTTTGTGACTACAGTGTTAATATTTGCATATGTTTCAATAAATAATAAATAGATCTGTAATGTTAGCACAGGTAATAATGATAATAAGGAGAATAACACCAGGTCATGAATTTGTGAAAATACACAAGGAAATGTAAATAAATGCTTGTGTTCATATGGTGCTGTAAATATTTATTATTATTTTTTTTTTTGATGAATGCATTTGTTTTAATCTTTTGGGTAAAGTGAGTCAATTTTTGCAGAACTTATAAAAAATATTAACCTTTGTTCTTGTTATAAATCTAAAATTGTTTGACAGTCACATTGTTCAAGATCAGTAGGTGGTTAAAACAAATTAAAATATAGTCAGAGGATATATAGGGAGTAGCAACACTCAAATATTTATGCACCAACCAAACACGTATCTTTGCTGTTTTACTTTTTTGGGACAACACCTGTTATACTAACCGCAGCGGCCAGAGGGGGGCGTGGCTTCTGTTCCAGCTGATCCGGCTGGGCGGGGAGAGAGAGAACGCGTCTCTATGGAAACGGCACACTGTCAACAACACAGCTAACATGGCGGAGCCGACGATGGAGGCAGTGGAGTTGGAGCAGTTAACCAAACGAGTTTACATCAACAACTTAGACTCTTATTCATCCAAATACATCGCCCAGGTAAACACACACACACACACACACGGTCATGTTCGAGAAACCATGGTAATCGGTAAAATACAAACCAATAAACAAACAAAGAAAATAAAAATGACAAAGAAGGCTGCTGAGATCGTAGATAGTTCTAACAATTTATTATTATATGTAGGAAAGAAGATTAGGGCCACACAAGACTATATATTTGAAAACAAAATTTAAAAAAGTCTGAAAAAATAAATATACTATCAAAATAACCATGACAAATGCTTATTTGAAAAGATATGGTTATATGAAATGTTTTTTATATGAAAAATCACAGATATTTTGTTTCCAATCTAATCTAATCTAATCTAATCCTCTTCTGTACATGTGTGCATTTTAGGTTTAAGAATGAAGAAATCCATACATTTGAAATTCACTTCAGAAGGTTTCCAGGAGGAGAGAGAGAATGTGGACTTATACAGTATGAATGTGTCAACAAGCTCAATGAGTTAAACTTACAAACATTCTATTGATATAGTGCTTTAAAAGATACTCAAGGACACTTGACCAAAATATAAGCAGATGGTGTTTTGTATTTGACACTGACAGAGCAGTCCGCTCCACTTCAGCTCCTCCAGTAAAAGTGCAAACTCAGCCCTTAGTTTGAAGGTTCGTAAAGTTTCCCATAGGACTTTATATTTCATTGGAATGAATGGAGATCACAGATGTAAGACAGATGAAATGATGTTGCCCTGGTGACCCTTACAAAAACTGATGTGATGTGATGTGGAGCAATCAGCAAATCACTGCTCTGTTGACAAGAGGATTCAAAACCTTTAAAGTCAGTGTAAAGCCATGAACAATATCTCTCCTGACTGTTTCACCCTACTGCTGAACATGTGTTACTTCCCACCTTTCTAAATCTGAATGACTCAAAATGTTGCCAAGTGTTTAAAAAGTGAGTTTGAAATCGTCTACAATTCAGCATCATTCTCTGCTCTGAGATGCTGTGGGTCCTTCAGTATCAGAGGAACCATGTTCAACTGCTTTGGTCCTCACTAAATAGTGTTATTCGTCCGCTGGACGAGGACCACTGCGTCTTTCCTTCGTTCATTTTCTACCATTTTATCCTCCACATGAGCTGCAGCCAATCCCAGCTCACATAGGGTCCCATCCCTGTCCATCACTGAGTCACCTAAAAAAGAATCAACAGCCAAATCAAGACTGCTGGATGTTTACAAAAGCTGCTAGAAGTCTCTTTCGTCATCGTGTGATTGGTTCCCTTATTAGGAGACTAAAACAGCTTCCTCACCGGGATCCAAACTGGTGACTCTCTTGCTGTGAGGCAACAATGTTAACCACTGCATCTTTCCTCCATATTCCTCTACACCACAGTTGTAATTTCTTTTACACAATGTCTCAAACAAACATTTGTCAAACATATAGCGTGTGAAGAGCAGAAACGCTGTGCCGGAGGATTATTAGAAGATGAAGAGAAGATCAATACTGGATTTGTTTTCCAGGCACTTTTAGAACAATTCAAAGGATTCAAAGGAAAAAAAAGGAAGTTAAATAAAGAGAAGAAGGCACTGATTCAACCGACAGAGAGAACTGTGAGCATTACACCCCCTAGTGTACAGTTTGAAATCATCATTCAAATAAGAAGTTACAAGAGAAAGTCATTACATAATATAACTGCTCCCACCTGACACACACACCTTAGCTTCATCTCACAATGTCAGCCCATGTCAACAGATCCTGTGGCGAGCTCTTGCAGCAGACCAAGGCCCAGGTGGACGAGGTGGTGGCTGTGATGGAAGTGAATATGCACAAACTGCTGGAACGTGACCAGAGGCTGTGTGACCTGGTGGACAGAACGGACGCACTGCAGGCTGGAGCCGCACAGTTTAAGACCAGCGCCATCAAGGTGAAAAGGAACTGCAGGTGGAAGAACCGCAAGGTGTGGGCCATCCTGATCGCTGTCATATTGATCATCATCCTCATCATCATCATCATCATAATCTCTGAGGTGCATAAATAAAGGAATAAGGAATTCCCCCCAAAAAAATATGTAAGAAAGGGGAGGAGCCAAGATGAGGAGGATGACAACTGCTGTAAAACACCAAGAATATCGAACTGAATAACTGACTAATGGACTGCAAAGGAGGAAGGACAGGAACTGAGAGAAGGATCAGGAGATGAGAGGAGGCAGTAATGCCACTTTCTAGGAGACGCCAAGAATAAACAGAACAAACAAAACAAAGCACATGTTAATGCAGTGATTAAACCCAGAAGAGGGCAGTAATGCAACATAAGTGCTGTAAAACATGCACATACACATCTATCTGCTGGGGCAAATGGCACTAAATGAAAATTGGACTGATCACCATATTAATTACAAATCATCCTGAGGGGAACAAAACTTAATAGATATAGGAAAAGTCTTTATATCTCTATAATAAGTATTTATCTTTTAAAATCATCACAGTGTTTCCACCTGTTTCCCTTTATCCCCTCAGCTCACTGTGATTGGCTCGTCCAACCAGTCCATTATCTTCTGTTCTTTGACCTCGCTGGCAAACGTCATGAGGTCAAGAAAAGAAGACAAGATGAGTTTAAGAGAGTTTGAATGCACTTAGGCCTAATTTAGACTGCAGCCCAAATCGGATTTTAAGCATATCCACATTGTATGTAGTTTGTCTGGACAGCTTAAAAACACATGAGATTTGACCAAAGCTGATTCTACCAGTGACGTGTGGTGAGGTTCATGAATGGGGAGGCACTCCTAACAATAAAAGCTAAAATAGAACCTTATATTTCAATTTTGACCGTAATCGAAACATTTAGTTGATTTAAAAGCTTTTAATTATGCTTTAATCAATTAATCAATATGATAGCAAGAAAAACAAAAGAATATTTATTAATATAAGGTCACATTCGATTATTATTTATTTATTTTTTTTTTAAGTCCATGCGCCCAATCCTTCTCCAATAATATCTCCTCCACTCTGTTGTAAAAACCGCCCTCACAGCGATATGCACCTGTTACCCATTGTGCCTATGGGGCTCAGCACTGCCCCCTATCAGTGCGGCACGGTACTTTCTGCCTCACCCTGTGCATTTTCACTGCACATTTACAACTGATCAGAAAGACTAACTAGGTCACACACATTCATTAAATATATTAGACAGCGTGTGGAACGTCAGCATGTGTAGTACATGTATAATAATAATAATAACAATAATAATTAATTTTATTTAGAGGCGCCTTTCAGGACTCTCAAGGTCACCTTACAAAAAATAATTACAGAAGGACAACAAATAAAAACATTTTTAATCAAACATCTATATTGATGATATAAAGATTTATTTCTTCTTCTAATAATAATAATGATGATGATACTACTACTAATAATAATAATAACTGGAAGCTTGTACACTGAGAGGTATAATGCTGCCCCCCTCAGTCTGAAGTTCTTAATCACAGTTTTAGGGTCTCCTTCATTCTCATCCTCATTCTTTTATTCTGATTCCATAATGTGCTGATTGAGTTTTTTCTCCTTCTAAAAACAATTATTTTTCCTCAGTTTGCCTCCTTCTAGATAATATTTCCCTCAGGCTGTAATGCTGCCCTCCACGGTTTGAAGTTCTTTATCACAGTTCCCCCCCATCCTCTCCTCAGCTTCATCCTCTGCTTCTTCATCACAGTTCAAAGCTTCAGAATTCTTCATCGCAGTTCAGAGTTCTCTTCCTAGTTTTAACTGTCCCTTCAAAGGCATTTGTGCTTTGATCCACACCTGTTGAAGAAGAAGAAGAAGAAGAGGAAGAAGGAGAAGAAGCTGCATTGAGCAAAGAGGACACAATATATTTGGAAGGTGAAGAAAAATAATTTAAATATAGAAGGAAATAATCCAACATTACCGATGATAAGTGCTGTAAAAGAAGAACATAAAAGACGGCAAGTCTGTCCAAACCTGAAGAAAGAGATGCATAGAAAAGGAAAGGATACAGAGGAGATTATGAGGCTGAAGATGGAGGCAGTGAAGCACTTACCCAAACGGATTTTCATCAACTGCATAGACTCTCACTCGTCCAAGTACATCACCAAGGTAAATGTAGTGAAATGTGGAATGTCAGTGTCAGTGTCAGTCAGTAGTTAAAGCCAGGACACTGCTCTGGTCATCAGATGGTCATCAGGCAGTTGACGACAGTAGACATAAGAAGACATGGACATTGTTTGCATCTTCCTGGATTCACATGAGAACATTTTTACTAAATAAAGCCATTCATTCTTTCTAGTAATATTTACTTTGTTCCAATTAACAGTATGGTGAATAGACTGCTTTTGAGATAGTTTTGTTGTATAAAGTGCCAAAGGAATTCTGGGTTTTCAAACGTTCTTTTATCCATTTTAAAGTTATTGGGTATAAGGGACTTTCTGGGATTAGGTAAAATGGACACTAGGTGTGAGTGTGAGAGTGGATGTTGTCCCACCCTCATGTGGAGGATAAAGTGGAAGAATAATGAATTAACAGTCATAAAATCCAGTATCTCTGAGCCTTCCTCACATCTCGGGCAGCTTACATCTTCTTCTTTGAAATACAGATGTAAATAGAACTGCATCATCTGCTAATTGAATGATTCCACTCTCTCTCTCTCTCAAACATTGTTAAGCTTTCAAAGTGTTGGCATGGTAGCGTTATATTGAAAGAGTGAAAGCAATTCAACATTAACGGACAGTTAACATGTTCACAGTTCTTGCGTCAACGTTTGGTCGGACCGACCGCTGACCCTGATGCTGAGGACGAGAAAGACAAGAGGACATCTGGAGTTGTGCAGGTTGTAGGAAGTGTTTCTGAGATGTCTGATGAGGACAGCCCACACGTGCTGGAGAAATACTTTGTGAGTACTTCACCCAATAACAGCCGTATAGCATAAGATAGTCAGGAGTCAGTCTGTACTCAGTTCGACATGTTTGTTTGTAAGGGTCTGAACAGGGACGAGCTGCTCCTTAAACTGATGGAGTGCGACGTCATCATCTATAACGTCAGCCAGAATGAGGATCAGGTGGAAGAAGCCTTGTGGGCCGTTTCAGGTAAGCAGTGCTCTGATGACAGTGCTGAGATATCCACTGTTAGCTGTGTTTGGTATCTTCTGCTGTGATTTGTTCGTCCTGAGTGGACCTTCTGTTCGTTGTGGTGCTGTGTCTCCTTTGAAGTGGGATTCTATGAAGTATTGACACACAGTCAACACTGTATCAGTGGTTACATGTGGAAAAACTGTTTTTAGCCACTGCACAAAAGTTATTTTGTAACTTCAGTTTGAAATCCTTTGTTTGGATTTACTTAAGTGACAAAAACTTACCAATTAAGGCAGCAGTAGACCAGCAGCTTCTGTGTTCATACCAAGATAAAGCAGTAAACATATGCTATAGTATCTCTGGACTTAAGCGGACATAGATGTGAGTGAGTGAGTCTTTTATTTGTGGCTAAAATCACTTTTTCCATGTTTTCACTGAAGACTAGAGCTAACTAAAATACTGTCCACTGGTGCTTTTACTACTGTTTCAGAGCTGATACCTTTATAATGGTGTTGTGGGACACTGGAGCGGTTTCTCCTAGATTTACAGAGTCAAACAAACAGCATGTAGAGCTATTAATACTGGATTTGAATTCAAATATTTCATTGCCAGGTCACACTAACACAACTGAACTGATGACATAAATCTATAAGTGAATAAATCAGGTAATGTTTTCTGTGTCATGTGTTGTGCTTGCAGCTCTTCACAATGAAATAGGACATTTCTCTGAACCAAAGATGTTCATCCTCATTTCCACAGTGATGACTTGGGCATGCAGCAAGCCAGATCCGGTAAGTGGACACAAGTGCCGTGTCTCAGATTAGGTACTTCACTTGGAATGTGCACTGTGTACACTATATTTGTTTAGAGCACATGCATTTCAAGATCTCAACTCAGGGCCATTACACACTAATAATAGCAATGTATGATTGTCTCCTGTCTAAGCATCTAACTCAATTACTGAAGGGGCCAAAATTAAAAAACTGTGTCCAAATCCAGGCCCAGATGAGGTCAAATTATATAGAACTATATAGATTAAATAAAGAAACTCCAAAGATCAAATTTAAAATTTACGATACATAAGTTAACACAATTAATGCCCTTTCTTTGCCATAAAATAAGTTGGAATGATCCCCTTGGAATAGCCTCAGAAGCTTCAAAGTCATGTACACATCCGTTGGAATACTCGCAAAAGACCATAAATATGTTATGGGGTATTTCCACTGAAAATCAGCAGCATCTTAACCAATTATATGCTGTACCAAAGAATATTTACTGGACATATAATGAGGGGCTGAGCCACCCTTTAACCCCGCCCCCTCTGGTTCCAGCTATGTGTTCTTAAAATCCACATTTCATTTGTTCATTTCTTTTACAGGCGAGATAACGATGTGTGGTATTTATACTCGTGTCAATGGGGGAGCAGGAAAGACATATCATCTTGAGGGCCCAATACAGTTGTATGGTTTTAATTGACATGCCGATGACTTGTCCTCCTTACTTGACCACCACCATTTTCACAAGGTTGAAAATGAATTTGTTTTCCCTCTCCTTCCACTCAGTGTAGCCACGATCAGTCAGTCAGTACCTAAAGCATGGAACATACTCTACTCTCCTAGACAAGTCTTGTACAATGGCTGAATAGACTTTTTCAGGCAACCATGAAAGTGAAACAGCTGCACTTAAAAAACCTGAACCATTAGTCCTCACAGCTTGTTTGGTTATCAATAAAGTGTGTCCACGTGATGATTGTTAGTAGCATGGCTGTTTTTGTGTAACAGGATAATCCACAGCGTCCTTTCAATGACAAGATGTTTGTCAAAAGAAAACCACATCCAAACTTCAAGCAACACCTCTACCTGGAGAAGAAAGTGGCCAAAATGGGCAAAACAGTGAGTACCAAATTCCAGAGTTGTTGTATTTTATACTGAGTGTTGAGACGTGATATCAACTTGTCACTTTGTGGTTGTTGTTTGTAGGACAGAACATTGTTCTTGACTTATGTGGTGGCATCAGGACTTCAGTATGGGATGGGAGAGCACGTCCTACACTTCTTTTTCAAGGTGAGATTGAAAGACCAGCGTAGATAATTGCAACTCTAACAGAATTCCTACGTCAATGTATGCCTTCATTTCAGCACGGAAACCAAGCTCGACTTGCTTCCTACTAATTGAAATCCATGTCATATGTCACAACAGTTTTTTTCATTTATTATTATTAATATTAATATTACAATTATTATTATTATTGTTATTATTTTCAGACCTTTTATTGATTCCTTTAATTTGGATTTGTTAGTTTTTTCATGCATCTAAAATGTCTTAAGAAACAGCCGCTGCTAATAAAACACTGTTAATTCACATAGTATTGTTTCTTGTATTGTATTCTTCAAGTGTTAACATATGGGCACATACTGTTGGAATGTGCGTCTGCTTCATTTGAAAGTAATCTGTAGAAAAAAAAAGAACACTACACAAACCTCTGTCTTATTGTTAGACATCATGGCTGGGACATGAACCTGAAACACCTGTCTTTGGAGATGGCCACAACATCATCCCTATGATTCACATCAATGACCTCGCAAGGTTTGTTACACATTTCCAAACATGAAAAACAATCTTTTAATTTTCTTTACTGATGTAAAGTTATTGCATAAGAGCTTGCTTTGCATCTCGGTTGTCTTGACCTCTCTCAAGTGCTCCTTGAATCCCACCTAACACCAAAAGTGTGACCAAGTTAAATAAATCACTTGAAATTCAGTGACAGTGGTGATCAACAACTGTGGAGGATATCATGTTTGTTGCAGTAGGCTGAAAAACACAATCAGGGACTATGTAAAAATAATCCGATTAAACCAGATACTGGAAGAAGGTTAATATGAGACAATGTCATCGCTAAAAACAGTGTTTCCTCTTTCAGAGTGATTCAGAATGTGATTGAACATCAGCCCAAGCCGCACTACCTGGTTGCCGTGGACTCTGCCAGCAGTACTATGGAAGACATCGTGAAGGTACCCACAGTATATATTACTCATATGACCAGGCCCAAGGAAAAACCTGATTGCAACAAGAATGAGGAGACTCCCTTTTCCAAACTCCCAATAAACCAACAGGAACCCACTAATCAAACCATTTGAAAGGTTTATAATATCTGCTTGCAGTCTGGCTGTGAGTGGTTCAAGGGATCAGTGGCAGTGCTCAGCATAAGTGAGAACACCACCAACCAATGTGTCAGAAAACCTTTACTTTAATGTCAGAATCAACATTTTCGATGACACTATACTACAAAATACTCAAATACTACAAATGTGGGCCAGTGATTGCAGACAAGATTTTTAGTTTGCACACACACAAGTATTTTCCTCCCAAATTTAGACAGTGTTTGGGGATTTTGTGTATATAGAAAATCTTTTAGATCTTTGAGTTCAGCTCATGAAAAATGGGAGAAAAAAACAAAAGTGTTGCATTTCTATTTTTGTTCAGTGTGTATGTGCTGAAAATGTGATGCTACCTGAACACATCATCTTGCCATTCTTTCTACACTCCACCAGGCAATAGCTGCTGAACTTGGATCAGGGAAGATCAAGCGTACGCCATTTGAAGATGCCTTCCTCACACAGGACTTAAGTGTACGTTGTAATTGCTTATATCTGGACACACGAGGCAGTGGCTTTAAATCTTAGTTGCCCAAAGGCCTTTCTATGAGGAATTTGCGTGTTCTGCCAGTGTGTGAGTGGCTTTTCTCTGGGTTTTCTCTGGGTTCTCCTGTTTCCTCCCACAGTCCAAAAACATGTAGATTACTAGATCAGAGCAGTTATATTGGCAATTATCAATATTTAATGTTAGAAGACATATCACTATGAAAACAGTGTTAATGATGTAGTGGTGAATCAGCATCTTTACTATGGCTTTATTCTTTTAAGATACATGTTACTGACATGTTTTCTTTTTTAACAGATGATGGATATTGAATCCATGATGGTCAACCTTCGCATGGAGGCCATCTTGGTCAAATCACTATTCACGATCAACTGGTCATGTGAGTCTGGTCTGGTGGCTAACATAGAGCAGGTGGCGGAGGAGTACAGGCAAACCAGAGGACTGCTGGTAAGACAGAAACATGAAAATATTAGAAACTGTTCAAATCATGAATAGTTTTATATTTGGAGAATGAATATTACTTGTACTTTTCTGGTTATTTTCAATATTGGTGTAATCCTGTGGTGTGTATTTTCTCCAGCCTCTCCGTCTGTGTGTGCTGGGTCCTCCTGCAGTGGGGAAAAGTGCACTGTCCAAACTGATCTGTCAACACTACAGTCTCCACCACATTACACGGAAGGAGACCATCTCTGAAGAAATTACCAAACTCGTGAGCTCTCACATGACACATATTCATGCCATTGATGTACTGTACAATGGTGCACTCCATTTGTAGTCACACCTCGGAATTCCCAAGGTCAGGGGCTATTTCTTCAATGGGAATGCCCTTTGACCTCTGGAATTCCAACTCTGAAACTTTGCCACCAAACAAACTCTGCCAATTTTACCGTTAATAACACTTCTGTCATAGTTATTTCACACTAAATCACTCATACGCACAGTACTGTTTCATTTTGGATTTGGTTGTTGCAAACAGTGGCTAGGCTGGCTTCCATGTTTTTTTCTGACTCTCTCTGGAACACTGTGAACTCACTCACCTCCGACTCCTGAGTTCCAATGTAAATGGAACCGAGCATAAGCTGTAGATAGTGCTGCAAATGTTGTGTTTTTTTTCTTTTTCGGTGTGAATCTAGGAGGAAACTTTTAAGAATGCAGGTGTAGATGCAGAGGATGAAGATTCAGCATCTGAGGCCCAAGAACTGCTCAACACTCTGAAGGAGAGTATGGAGCAGAATGGAGGTGTGGTCTATCAAGTCACTTAAATCAATTCACTCTTGAAGGTCCAGTATGTAGGAGGTTTAAATGCTTTAAAATAAAAATAATTTGGTTTGGTATGGTTTTGGGCCTTATTGTGCATTCTAGATGTAGTCGGAAGTCCAAATTTCCAACTTCTATGTTCCATAATTAGAATTTTCATCTCAGAAAGTCAAGTAACCTTACACCTGTACACATGCTGCTACTTTTACTGATATCGCACTTCTGTCTTATTTTTCACTCTAAAACTTGTTTGGTTTTATAAAAAGGGTCGTCATATCCATGATTCTTTATCTACTGCATCATTTGCTTGTATTTTACATGTTGTACAACTTTATTTGCATACAATACCAAATCACTGGAATGTCCCTGTGAGGTGATTTCAACAGCGTCTTTGTCCATTAGGGCTTGTGGACGAGCAGGTGATGAAGGTGGTGAGGGACAAACTGATGTCCCCCCCATGCAGAAATCAGGGTTTTGTTCTGGATGGCCTGCCTGAGACATATGAACAAGCTAAAGAGCTCTTCACTGGTGAGACACTGACAATGTCATAAACCCACGCACTGTGTATAAAACTGATGAATACTTAACATTCACCTCTGTCTTCTCTTTTTTGTAAAAGAACATGAATCAGAAGATGGGCAACCCCAGGCTTCTGCATCTGGGAAGAAAATCACACCAGGTATCTGTAGAGTGTTGCCTTTCAATACTTTTATATTCTACTTGGAGAGAGACACTGTTGAAGGTCAAATATGAAATATATAACCACCACTGGTTGTCACAGTTGAGCTTGCCTGTCAGACCGAAACACAAGTGATCATAACAGCTAATGGCAGTAAGCTATCATGTCTATTGTAGTCGGTCAGCAGTGACGACAGACATTAAGTAACTTGATGAAGTCATCAAGTTACTTAAAAGAGAGCTGGACACTGAAAACTACTTTTATGTCACTACTGTCCACTTTGCTAAAAAACTCTTATTCATAATTGTAAACTGGACATCCTGAAGGTTGAGTAGTGGCTAGCACTGTTAAAGGGGGCGACGGTAGCTCAGTGGTAGAGCGAGTTGTCTTTCAACTTGAAGGTTGGTCTACATGCCGATGGACACTTAACCGCACGTTGCTCCCAGGTTTGTACCAAACAAGGGCCGTGAAAGTGTACGCTGTCTTTTTGTGCGTACGTGCGGTTTATACATGAGGCCCCTGGTCTTCAATCAGTCCAAAAGGAAACATGTCACCCTTCTGTTCATTGAGCTTCACTGGCTACCCTTAGCCGCCCACATCAAACTCAAATCACTGATGCTAGCCTACAAAGTGCTTCATGGGTCTGCTCCCACCTACTTTAATGCGCTCCTGAAGGCTTATGTTACCTCTCGACTACTCTGTTCATCAAAGGATTGTGGTCTGGCGATGCCAGAGCTCCACACAAGATAATCCAGACTCTTTTCATGTGTCGTTCCACGCTGGTGGAATGACCTACCGAGCGCTACCAGAACAGGGGCGTCCCAAGCATCTTCTGTCCTAGTACTTACCCTACCCCTCCCCTGAGACCTCTTTTGTAGCCCTTGTGGCACTCACATCTACAAACTAGAAATAATCCAGCTACAAACAGCAGGTAGCAAATATTATCAAGTACAGCCCCTAGAGTTAGTGAGCAGTGTTGCAGCAGCAGTGACAGTTTCCTTGTGTTTCTCAGAGTTTGTTTTTAGCCTGGACGCGACAGATGATTTCCTAAGGGATCGGGTGATGAACATGCCTGAGAGGCTGGTGCAGGAGAACAACTATGAACTGGAGAACTTCCTGCCACGCCTGGCAATGTACAGAGAAAACAAGGAGGATGAAACTGCTGAGGACTACTTTGATGAGCTGGGTATCAGCCCTGTCTGCCTGGGTAATCCACAACGCATACTTACATCATGTGTGGGAAAGATGTAGGGAGAAGGACTGTAGATTAATAACATCCATTTTGGAATAAAAGAGATAGTTAAACCTTTATATCACCAATTTATTTCAAATTCATTGATATTAAAACTTTTTTGCAAGAGCGTCCTGGCCAAGACAAGCAATAGTACATATGGGTTAGGACATAGATACACCATCAAGCATTCAACACACTCAACACACATTATAGAAAATACAGTACAAATCTCATAATCAGCCATTTTTTAATAAAATCAATAAAATTGCATTCAGGCAAAACATCTTTCAAACATGTTCCTAAGATATAGATTTGACTTTTTAAGCATTGAGTAACTGTGTTTACTTCATACTGGTGCTTTCACACATGTATGTGTTCCCTGTCATCCTCTCCAGAGATCACCGACAGTGAGGAACCTAACTGCTCTCTGCTGATGCAGATGGTCTGTGATGTTGTGGGCGAGCCCAGGAATTACGGCCTTAACAGCCACGAGCTGGAGGAGGAGGAGAGGATAATGGCTGAGGAGAGGATGAAGACAGAGTCCAAGCTGAGGGCAAAAGAGGAGCAGAGGGAGAAAGAGGAGGCCATAAAGAGGAATGCACGCTGGGAGAAGTGGGTAGGTGCTAGTCAAACTCAATCACTCAACCTGTGTACACTGTCTATTCGTCGATAAGTTAGATTAAATGCTGCTGCTGGAGCATGTTAAAGGGATAGTTGAGTTCTCCTGATTTGAGATGAATCTTGGTTTCACTTTGTGAACGGCTCATTCCCCACACCAAAGTCCAAAGAGAAAAACACAGCTAAAAACTTTGATTTTCTCCATGGACTTTGGTGTAGGAGAGCGAGTAGTTTACAACCTTCATTTTCCCATCAGAAAAAGGCTAACTTTAACTTGATAAAGCAGCAAAAACATTCCAAAGATATAGACTTAAGGAGGCACATTTTTATTAGGTCATCCTTTTTTTGGGTGGGATAGAGTTGGTCTTCTGTGGGCTGGCCTCCATATTCCAGGCTGGTTCCTGGTGATGGCAGCTGCAGCACACTTGGCAAAAAGGATTATAGCACTTTTTATATAATGGGTTCTGAATATCTGTCATTACCTACTATAAGAACACTTTAAGAACCTTTACTATTACTTTAAAGACAAAGAGAAAAAGTATTGTCAGCCTTGTACATGTGCCTCCTTATGCTCCTGTTGTCGTGTCTCATCATGAGCACTGCTCCTGTTCCATTGACTGTGGGAAAACTAGAGAGCTCACTATTGACATATGACTAATGAAGCACACAGCTACTAATATAGTATAAGAACTGGCTTAATATGTCATACTGTAGGATATGTTGTGGTGCTCGATGAGTCATGTTTATGTCTACCAAAGGGTCTGGAGGAGGGGAAGCTGCAGGAGGAGCTGATGGAAGCCCAGTCGGCCCCGATGAAGAACTACCTGATGGAGCATGTCATGCCTACTCTGACCCAGGGTCTGCTCGAATGCTGCATGACACAACCAGCTGACCCTGTGGACTTCCTGGTATTACACTTAACTTATTACAGACAGACAGGTTGTGAACAGCTTACCCTCATGGCGACACAGGTCTACTGCTATCTCATTTGGTCATTTGGCTCAGTTATTGTCTTTTATGTAAATCAAAAATAAGGATCTCAAACACAAAAGTCACTAAAGATCACATTTGAACTCACTACTACATGTAAGAAAAACTCAACTATCCTTTTAAATTTCACTACATTTTGATTTGTTTTTTGTCTCATTCAAGGCCGAGTACCTGTTAAAGAACAACACCTATGAATACTAAAGAAGAAGAGACAGAAGACAGAAAGGAAGAAGTAATGGATGTTCACAGCCAGAAGAAAGCAGTAAAGCAACATTATGGAGGCCGACTGCCGTTAAACACCATCTCTAACTAACTAATACCTGAAGGTGGAGCTCACTTCCTGTGGTTTTATTCACACAGTACAAATAATGGAAATAAAATCTGTTTTTTTTTCACTCTTGAATTTCCCGTGCGCTGTAAGACAATTACACGCATCATTTCGATTAGAGGAAACCCTCCTAGAGTCTTTTAGACTTGTCAAACTATTTCAGCCATCGCTTTCTACGTGTCCCTCAGTTCATGCAGGGATTTTGATTAGGTCTGATTTGTAAGTGACTAAATCCCCTGCCCCTGCCGTATTTACACACCGGCCATTATTTAAAATCACCCTAAAACAGCAAATTAAAGTGTGCATGAAGCCAAAAGCTAATTAGGAAGTTAATTTGTGTAATGGTAAACTCCAAAGTAGACACGCTCAGGTCATAATTGCTTTGATTTAGCTTCCCGTATGCAGGAAGGATAAATGCAACAAATCGCAGCTAATTTGTGCGCCTCTCTCATGTTGCCACTCCAAAGTGTACATAATTAGTTGTGACACTGCACCAAATTATTTTATTGTACATACTTAATCACCACGCGGGGAAATTAGTTGAGTTTGTTTGGGAAACATTGTGAGGCAAGCTGCTGCAATTTGACGGAACTGTATGTGAGTCCAAGGTACAAAGACAACATGCAGGGATTCCAGTAAATGTCATAATAATGTTGTTGTGCTCTCATGGGATCATGGGAACTTGTACTGTTTGCCCCAATGTGAGCACTTTTAGTCTGATTGGTACATTACGCAATATTTGCATTTCGATTGTCAAAAGTTTCAAAGTGTACAAAAGTAACACACACTTTTTGGTAACCTCTTGGGGTCCGTACGTAAACCATGAACAACAAGTGGACATAGTCTTGCAAAATGAACTGAACTCTTCTGAAGTATCTAGGTTTGGGATTTTATTTTATTATATTTGTCACTATTGAAACTGGACATTCTCAGTCGTAACCTGCAAACAGCTGTCAATGTATTGCTGCTCTTCCATAACACAACCTGGATCGACTCGACTCTACTCAGCCGATATGTAATGGAAATTTGACATGACTGAAGAAAAGTTCTTGAAGTTTGAAGTTGGAATATGTTGAAGTTACTCTGAATTTCCTAGTTAAAAACCCTGAGACTACAAATGGAACACAGCTATTATCTGAGAGGTCGGCATTATCGTTCCGTCTCATTCCCATTCTCACAGTTCTTTTTGCAACCAGTGGAATCGCCCTCTGGTGGCTATGAAATATAGTGTGATTTCCTGGTGAGGCCCATTTTGCAAACTGGAAGAATACGTTCACTTTTTATATACAGTTAAATGTAGCACCATAGTCCTGTAGCTTAATAGTGGATCTAGACACACTGCAGGCTGTTTGATTGCTCTACACAAAATCAACATTTCTGGGTGAAAATGGGAATTTGATGTAAAAAACATTACCATGCATTGTGGCAGGTCATTTTTTATTGTTTTTAAAGAAATACTGCCGGTGGTAAGTCAGTAATGGTCAGCTGGTTTTACCTAAGCCACAGAATAATTGATGAAGAAAATGTTCACTGTAGAGGTTTCTTTGAGTGGACACCATTGAGATTGACAACCACTAGGTGCTGGTTGCAGTTGATATCTGTGAATCCTCATCCTTTGCATCCCTCTTTGCAAGAGCTGAGGCTTTCATGATCTTCCTTAAAATCCATTTTCAATATTGAGAAGAATCATTTCCTTTCCATTAAGGCAGTTTTAGCATTTCTAAATTGCAACTGGCCGATGTAAGAATATAAAGTGCACACACACTATTTATTTCCTCATTTATGAGAGTAGAATCGTTGTTACACAGCTGGAATATTATGTTTTGGAAATGGCTTCTCACTGTAGACTCAAATGCAACAGACAGACCAGCTACCACTGTATTTACTTTGAGATTTCTTTCCTGACATACCGTAAAACAGAATGTTGCATACATCAGTTTATCTTTGGAGACATGTGTTCCAACATCAACCCACGTGCTTGATCTGTGAGAGTTTCCACTTCCAGTGGTCTCTCAGTGTTGTTGTTAAGTTGTTAAGCACCAGAGTTCCACTGACAGAGCTGTCAGACATATGACAATTCATCTGAACTGAAACAAGCAGCTGAGCTGTAAAAAAAAATCTGGATCCAAATCAGGAACAATAGTTTTATTTATGATTGAAAATAAAATGAAAAGTAAAACATTAAACTTGATATTAACCTTTGAAAAAACAAAAAGCTATATTCAAAGTAAGACACATTTAGTGTATATGGTTTGCATTTATATAGCGCTTTTCTAGTCTTAATGACTACTCAAAGCTGCAATTGCTTATATAATAATAATAATAATAATAATAATAATACATTTAATTTAAAGGGTCACTTTCAAAGCACTCGAGGTCACCTTACAGTACATGATTAAAAAACAGAAAAACACATTAAAAACAATGAAAATACAAATATCACAGCTAAATATACTGCATCCTTTGTCTGAAAACAGGCTCTGTCAAGCAATACTATCAGACCAGACTGAGGGAGCGTTTGTGTGTATACAGCAGCAGCTCACAGGTGGACGGGGGCAAGAAGCATTCACCAGCTGTTGAACTGAAGAACCAGGTTATTTGTGCAGTAGAATTAACTTTTTCTAAAACTACTCTAACCTGTTTGCAGTCGCCTCACTTTAATATCTCAGTAATGCTGTTGCCTCTGTCTGTCTTTATATAAAATAAATCACTTCCTGTGTGCAGCGTGGGAATTTTACTGGGCAATGCAAGGTCTGAACTGCTATACTGACTAACTGAGTTTTTTGTAAAGTAAATTGTTCATTTTTCATTTTTGACTTCCATAAATGTTGAATATGTAGCTTTGTATATGTACAGTTGCAGGTTTCATGTTTTCAGGTTGAGTTCTCAGTGTGTTTTCACTGATGAACACATACATTCATGACAAAGACGGCTGAGAACCTTCCACAGACACGCTGCCGTCAGGAAACACAGGTACAGCAAGTCCTGACTCATAGATTGATATACATCAGTAGTTGTTACATTCAAAGTTACACAGTTACATTCAGTATACTATTCAGACCACCAGTTGCAATAAATGTTGCCAGACTGTGCAGTTCATCAGTCATAGTTTGTATTTTAATAACTATTATATTGGATCCATATAAAAACAGCCATTACGAGGTATTATTATGGGACACATCGAGTATGTGACTTTTGAGTGCGACAGTGATAACAGTTATTGTATTTTCCCTTTGTGATGAGCCATTCATAGATTTGACATGGGAGATGTTGGGTTCACTTGGACCATAATAATAAATATAAGACTACAGTTTAACACTGGAGCACACACACAACTGTAGATCATTAAAACATTACATTAGTGAATACCAATGAAATATTTCAATCATGCAAAAAAGTTTATAGTTACTATTGCTGATTGGTGTTGTGTTGCTCTGTATGTCCAGTAGGGGGAAACCTAAGCATTCTTTAATCTGTAATGGCACTTGCATGGCAGTGATAGAAAGTCAATCATACATTTCCCCCAGTACTGTACTTAAGTTGACTTTTGAGGTACTTATATTTTTTTTTATAGATTTTGTGAGACATTTTGTTGGTAAATGCCGCTAAACTAAACTAACTAACTAACTAAAAATTCACCAAATTTATTTTGACATAAAAATGCTTCAGAGGAAAAAGGAAAGGAAAGGAAAGAAAAACAATATATGTATATATATTGTTTTTCTTTCCTATGTATATATATATATATATATATATACATATATATAGCTATACAGTTGTTTATATATATATATATATATATATATATTGTTTTTCTTTTCTTTCAGCAATGGAACTCTCTCCAGTGTCCCATATGCTGACCCTGCCTCTGACCCCTGACGCTGCTTCAGTCTCAAACATCCATTTCCAGAGAGATGAACATGGGTGGATTTTTTTAACCTTATTTTAACCTCCTTTTTTAAAAATATTTCTCCATAAGTCTCCAGTGGGTTCCCTTGCAGCTCCACGATAGAGTATCCTCGATTCTTTACTTCCCAGTGAGTGAGTGTGTAAGTGTGTTCAGTGTTTCGCAGAATATGTGTCGCTGAGAATGAACTTAACATTGCACAGATATAAGCTGAGGTTTAGTTCACTGAGTGTCTGTTTTCACTAACTGGGTGTTGATCTGATTCGTTGGTGAAGATATTCAGGAAGTAAAATTACATTGAACCGCCACTCTGATTGCAGAAAGAATTAACTTTGAAAGGAAACATGAGCCCATACTTCCCTATTAATTTACATCTGTAAACAAGTAGTTAATGGTCTCCATCACAAGTTTCAAATATTCTTCAATAGAACATGATATCAATCGTTTAGAGGGAAATATATGATAAAACACAGCATGTATGTGGACATCAGAGTGATTGACAGCTGGTTTTATCCAATAGGAACCTGGAAATTGCAAATATCGAGGCTTCAAAACAGGAGTTCAGTGACTTCACATTGTAAAAAAAACAACAACAGAAAACTGCAATGAATGCTATGCTTGTAACAATACTAACATTATTTTACAAGTGAAGCACCAGTAAGAAAAATTATTCTAGCAAAGCATAAATGTATAGTAAATAGAGGTCAAGTCAAGGAATAAGGCTTCTAGTTTGATCCTGTTTGAACCTAAGGGCCTTTTTTGTGTGACATTTGTGTGCTTGTGACATTGTATACATATTCACTATTTCCTTATGTACTTTTTGTACATACAGTATATGCCTGCTAATGCCTACAATATTTTAAAAACATGTTTGTTGCTTTATCTTGCTGTTAGACAATCCTTTCAGACGTGCCGCTGTGCAAAAGTCCATAGACAAAATCAATGATTTTTACATTACAGCACACAGGAATTGTTAATCCACTGCTGTCTCCATCACTAAACTTGAATGTATTACTTTGTGACTTCAGCTTATGAAATCTTTCATTTGGATTAACCTTAGTGACAAAAATGTACCAAAGCCAGCAGTAGACCAGCAGCTCCTGTGTCACTGTTAGCTCAAATTTGTTTTTAAACTTCAGTTTCCAGTTTGTCTAGGACAAGGATATCTAATATCTAACAGCCAATTGTAACTCTACACGTTTAATGTGTACACATGTGATTTCTCCAGATCACTGCTGACCATCACATCATCACCACACGCCAGACTTAACATGGGATGTGTTCACTACCAGTTTTATACCACTAGGTGTCACTCTTAGATCATCTCTTAGAGCATCAGGATTATTGTTCCTGCCAATAACGCTGATGGGGAATCGTGCGCTCTCATTGTTTTGTTGACCAAAAAATAAACTGTAGTTTTTCTAATGGGTTTCATTTAATGCACAGCTTAAAATCTAGAACTGGAACAAAAGTCAAAACCAAGTTGGCTGATTTGAGTATTTTTAGGAATATTTTGAGTTTTATGTACACACATACATAATGTACTATATATACATACATGCAATGTTAAGTTGTGATTTAAAACTTATTTTGTACTTGCATTGATGTGACTGGCCGATGTGTGTGCTGACACTCCTTTAGTCACTCACCGAGGGGAGACACACACACACACACACACACACACCCTAAAAACACCCTGCCACAGCCTCGTTCTGAGAGAGAAAATGTGTTTTGTTGCTAAGGAACAGTTTGCCTGGCGTCTCAGCAGGGGGTCTCCTTCTGAATATCATTATGTCCCCCTCCGTTGGGGAGGACGACACACATTTTTCTTTTCTGCCAATATTTATCTTGGGCTCTATACTCGTTCTCCAGAGGCCCACAAAAACGTTTTCATTGATTAAAGGCAGACTCCACCGGCAGTTACCTCACCTCTTTCAATGTAAATGTATCAACATGGCTGCCCGGAGCTGTGGCAGGTGACAACACAGCGGCAGGAACTTCAGGCAGGAACCAGAGGAGAGAGGAAAGAGGGGGGTTGTTAGGATGAAATGAATGTGTGATTGTTTGAGGGCGTCACCTGTAAATGCACTGCTGCTACAATAAAGAAGTGGAAAGGAGCAAAATGCCACTCGGTTACCACTTCTTTTGGGACACTTGCTCAACTGCATTGAACGACTTTGAACCTGTGTGGTTGTTGGTGTGAGTTAAGAACGGATCTACTGGGATTTGCACACACAGCCGTCAGTGGCATTTTCAGAGAAGTGTAACTTCTAACCTCTGTGATGCCAGAAGTTATAACCAGTGTGAGCATGACCATTCTAACCTTGGTAGATGGTCTATATAGTGCTTATGTCTCTTTGCTAAATACGTGAACAGCTATTAAAGGAGAAAACAGTCAAATAAAGGGGAGAGGAAAATCATGCATTAAGACAGCTCAGCATACAACACAGGGAACATACAGTATCGATCATACTGTAGCAAACAAATAAAATAAAGTCTTAAATCTGCTTCTTCTTCAAGAACAAAAGGAAAAAACAAACAAACAGAAAACAGATTTCAGGCATATAAAAAACGTTGTAATCTGAAAAAAATGAAGTCTACAGTATTTCAAGAATAGGTTCATTATCTTGCTTTCAGACAATGTTGTCTGATTGAAGTTTGTGTCACTGTGTAAACCACTCACTCCCACACCAAAGTCCTTAGAGAAAATCAGTGATTTTACATCACCATCAGTAAGTTCACATGTGTTATTTTGGGACTTTGGTGGAAATCCTTCATTCAGATTTACCTCAGTGACACAAACTGACCACACGAGGCAGCAGTAGACCAGCAGTGAGGTAGTCTTTAAGTAATATACACCCAAGCAGGCCTGGACCTTCTGTTAAATGTTTGAAATCTGTTATTTCTAATGAAAAAAATACTAGACAATTTAATACCATGTTGCGCTGTATTTGTATTATTTTATTTAAATTTTATTATTTCAAATTTGCACAGAACATTTGCACATTTTCTATATATTTTTTAAAATAATTGTTATTTATTGAAAAATGTTTGTATTGATTGAAAACCTTTATTTGAACATAACTGTGTGTTCTCTGGCAGCTGCTGTTGTGTCCTCCTCCTCAAAAAAGAAAGGGTTATTAGAACAGAAATAACAATGTGTGTGTGCACATTTTTGACTAAATGAATGATGGAAGTTTGATGTTCTGGGAACGTGTCGTTATGTGTGCTTGTGCTGCAGTTAACACATGTTGGGCAAAATACTCTGTTTGCAGCAGAGTGTTCGAGTTACTGGTCAGAACGCGGGATCAGTGCTCCTGTGTGTGTTTTGAACTGCTGTGATTTTTTTGTGAATAAATATCTCGCTGTCTGTCATTTTTCAGCCTCTTAAGGGTCATTCCAACACTCCCCTCATGTAAATATTGCACCAGACTGAAATGATTTTGAAGGGGCAACAACACAGCATCTTGGCTTGAGCACTACCCGGTCCCAAACCAACCAAATTAAATCTACATTTTCATATAGGGCCTCGTGTTCAGCACAGCCGCTGAAGAACACAGAGCATCAGCACTGTCCATGGTGCTGAACAGTACGACTGTCAGAAGACAATACTCTCTCCCTCTCTCTCTTCCTTCTTTAAAAATATTCACACACAGAAAGAAAGATGTAAACACAGACACATATCTCAAGAGGTTATACTTAAAGTTTCTAAAGCACGTCATTGTTTAAAACAACCAAAAAAAACAAAGTTTGCTTTACAAAGGAAAAATAACAAGGTGTCGAACATAAAACAATAAAACTGTAAAAATAGTAAAATAATAAAATAGTTTAAAAAATGGTAAAATATTCTCATGTTACTACCTGTAGCTGTAATGTTTTTTTACCTTATTGCCAGAGCTTATATGCAGAGTGATATGGAACTGTGTAAAAGAGAGAGACACTTTTCCATGAGATATGACAATTATATCACACCTAACAACCAATCAGATCGCTGCTATATTGAGATATCCTTTCTATAATCATTAGTATGTCCCAAAATACTTAATCACTTGCTATTTCTTACATTTCATGTCTAATCACTTCCTCTCACTCCATCACCTCGTATTAAGACGTGGGAGCAGCATTGTTAAGTGAGCAGACGTGGCGTCTGCCTTCGCTGACATGTTCCCACCGCTTTACGTTTAAAGCGGCGAACGAGCCAAATTTGGATTTCATCGGGACTATACGTGGAGCTTTAACTCACCTGTCGTCTGTTCCTCCAGAAGCTGGCACAGCCACAAGAGCTGCACAGGAATCCCCACCCCCACCCCCAACTCCACCTCCACCCTTTCACTTCCTATACTTCCCCAGTAATGAACGAGCATGTGTCATTCCAAGAGGCAAGGCCAAGTGAGGAGAGAAGGAAGTCTGCTTTCTCCTCTCCACTAATGAGAACTAGAAGCTTCTTAGTTTTTTTTTTTTTTTTTTTATCAAAGGAGAGTGTTTGCAGTTATCTGTCAGTCATCTCTGCTTGTATTCAGCTGTGATGTACAGTACACACAAACTGTGGAACCGCATATAATATATGCAATTCCAATGTATATTATATATACACATATATGTTTATACGTGTTCTGTGTGCCTACAACTAAGAGGAGTCAAGCAAGAACACGCTCAGTGAAAAAACAAAACAAAACATGGAACAGCAGGGACACAGAAGGACAGATCTAAAAAGGTAACGTCACAAAATAAAATCTAATGCCACTTTGTAAACTTCTCACGCTCCTATACCAAAATCCATAAAGAAAACAAGCAATTTAACAGCACAGAACACAGGAGTTGTGTTCTTTTGTAACTTTGGTGTTTGAAAACATCTCAGATTCAGATTCACCTTAGTGACACAAACTTACCAAATAAGTGTGAGACAAAGGAGCAGACATTCTTAATGTAGCATATACTCAAGCTGGAGTGGGACGGTTTATATCACATTATCAACTCCTTATAAAATCGCATTGTCTTTGCAGCAGAATATGAAAGATGTAGTGATGTGAATACAGAGAAGTGCTCGGTCCGTGTTTCCAGCCTGATTCACTCAAACCAGGACTGTTGTCACCTTGAACAAAAAAAAAAACATCTTTGGTTTTCGGGTTGAACCAAGGACTGAGCATGAGTTTTACAGAAACACTGTTGATGATAAAAAAAAAAAAAAAAAGGCTCCTCACTGCCATCCAAAGACAAATGTGAGTGTGCACAGTGGCAGGGGGACCGGAGGAGATGCAGAGAGCACCCAGAGGACGCTGCGAGGGGCGGATCGGCCACCGCTGGGCTCGGGCCTCAGGACGGATGGATGGAGGGATTGTGTTGACAAGAGGGAAAGATGATGATGAGGAGGAGGGGGAGAGGCAGCCACATATTCAGCAGGGAGGCTGAGAGTGCCGGCCAGAAACTCATCAAACCAATGGAAACACCTCCAGCAGCCCAGCAACAGCAGGACGTGTGTGTGTGTGTGTGTGTGTGTGTGTGTGTGTGTGCACGCACGCTTGGAAGAGTTGGGAATGTTTGTGGGTGATGGATGGGAGCAATGGAAGGGGCTTCGTTCAACCATTGTTCATTAGTAAAGTACACAACTGTCCTGCTTAATTGCTCAGCCATAATGTCAGACTGTGATGAGTGATTACAACCAGCGCTGACCTATTCTTTGCATCAGCACTCATGAAAACTTCACCTAATCATGCGCAGAAGAGCAAAGGTGGAGACAACAAATTGCGTGTATACTTCATCATGTGATGCGAAACTTCTTTTTATTGTGATCTCAATCTTTATTCGTGCTCTTTTTGTCATCTAATGGTTTTTACTCATTTCACTAATCATTCGTAAAATGGAGGAAACACCTCTTACAGAGACACGCTAACCCAAATCAAATCAGATTATGAGCTAGTTAAAAAGAGAAGGAAGAGGAATAACTGTGTACAAAAAAGCAAGTAATGAGTACAAACTTCATTGTGTCACAACAGAAGGAGTACACACATAAGTCTGGTGCTTTCATTGAAAATCTTTCTGTAACCTATTTTATTTGTTTCTATCAGTGCTTCTTTACTGTATAATCCCCCCGTTCAATCTTAACATAGACTAAAATAGTTTTAAAACAATATTCATTTATACTTCCCTTAAATTGCCATTGGCTAAACTCAATACAAATATTTGTGTTATTTTTTGATGAAAATGATGAAACACTTTAATCAGAACAAAATGATCAGGCTGGTCAGAACAAGTGCCCTTTAGCATGGAGTTTGCATGTTCTCCTCATGTGTGTGGGTTCTCCAGGTTCTCCAGGTTCTCCAGGTTCTCCAGGTTCTCCAGTTTCCTCCCACAGTCTAAAAACATGCAGAGGTTAATTGGACACTCTAAATTGACCATAGGTGTGAGAGTGAGTGGTTGTTCGTCTGTGTGGCTCTGCAATGGATTGGCAACATGTGGAGGGTGAAGCAGTAGAAGATGAATGAATGAATTCATTCTAAAGTATAAACATTATAATATCATTATAAATGAGGTCAGGAAAACCCTTTAACACCCTTTAAAGTCCCTTTAACATGCATATTTTAACCATGAAAGGACCGAGTGACCTAAGTGTTTTTACCCATTTTTCCAGAATAAATAAGTTACAGCACATTAAAATACGGTTTTCACAATAAAAATGAAGAAAAACAAAACGGTTTATGTAGAGAAAACACTGCAGTTGCACACAAACAACACATTTTGCATTTGATTTTAAATTTGAAGAGTATAAGAAACTGTTGGAATTTTTCTAACAGCACAGGGTTAAAAAAAAGGGTTAACATTCAAATAAAATCATGAAAACTCAGTTTCAAATTATTATTAATAATTTAGGAACAATACGTTTAGTACGTTTAGTTAAATAAAATGACATCATTTGAATGAGGATCAGGAAAGCCTCACTGATGGAAAACTGTGATGTTTATGAGTCAGCTCATCTCCTCAGGTTCCAGGTGGCAAAGTCAACTTTGTAGAAGACGTTTAAAAGACTTGAGGATCTCAAAGTATGAGCTGATGTGTATAAGCTGCTGAAAGGTCACATAAATAACAAGGTCAAAGGCCTTGTGGTGCCCTAAAAGTAATCATTTGAAGTCAGTTTAATAGTTTTTGTAGGTGGCGGGTGATGAGAGAGACACACAGGACCTTGACTCAAATTGTCTGTATCTGGTGACTAAATTATAAAATGCAAAAGTAGTTTTACACTGCATGTGTGTGTGCTGATATTCATGCCTTGCCCTCACTCCTTCCTAACTATGATAAAGTAGCTGCAGCCGTTCCCTGGACGCTGCCTTGCTCCCACTGCCCAGGCATCTGCCTCTGTTGCTGCTGCCATCAGGACTGGACTGGGTTCAGGGAGGCTGGGTGGGAGGAGGGTGTGTCCAACGATTGGGCTCGGGTTTGGGCTTGAAAGCATGAAGTCCTGGGCCACTTTGGCTGAAGGAGAGCGGAGATTGGGAGTGAGCCATGCCCTCATGGGTTATGATGAAGGAGGTTGTGGAGGATGAAGATGCAGGAGCCTGGAACATCAGGGCAGGCTGTGTGTGTGTGTGTGGGTGTGAATCTCAGGTCCCATGGAGGGAGGCAGAGATCTCCCCTGCTAAATCTATTTGTCTGATCTCATCTGTCAATCACTGGATCTGTCAGCAAAGATGTGCTGCTGGGTTTGGAGGGTAAACTGTTTGTGGATGTGTCAGTCATGGGAGTCCTATGTATTTATAGCAAATACTATTATTGTCAGAGTTTTTTTCAATTGACATGCTATACATGAATCCAGCAAAGTACTGAAAGTAAGCAAAACTGCACAGGACAAAACAATCAGCACATTACTTCACTTCTGAAGTCTTTACACTGGCTCACAGTCACTTATAGCAGACTTTAAGGAAAGGAAAGGATCTTTATTGTCATTATACAACTGGTTATTGCACAACGAAATGTCAAGGTCAGATGGAGGGTTGATCAGAGCCACTGCAACAAGGGACCAACCAGACCGAATGCGTCCAACATTCTAACATGTTTTGATGGCGGGAGGAGAACATGCAAACTCCACACAGAAAAGGTCCCAGATCAGGAATTGAACCCAGCACATTCTTGCTGTGAGGCAACAGTGTTAACCACTAGTAACCACTGTACCACCATGCCGCCAGTTGAAGTTCTGCAAATCACTAAAAAGAATATAAATCTACTGACTTATGCTTATGATCAATTTCCACTACTGAAGGGTTATTTTAACAAGTTGGTAACTTACAGTCACATCAGTATAAATACATTACACAGTATTCAGTCCTCAGTCTGAACACTAACAACAGTGTTTCATCACAGCGACAAGAAAAAAGGAAAAACATAACATCTTAAAACTCGACAGAGATCGAAGTTCGGCGGTCGACGTATAGACACGAAACAAAGGGAAATGCAACCATGTGACCACGTATGTTTTTGAGATGAGACGCACTCCATGGTTTTCCTCCTCGTGAAAGATCATGTAATGTTAACTCACGATGACGGTTAAGACACAACACGAGACAGCGTGTCATGTAGCGTGGGACACAGCGATGCTACAACTGTCATGTGAACTTGGATTTAGACTCTCCAATTACACACACACACACACACAAAATACACACATACAGGCTCTCAGGTGAAGAAGGATTTATTTTGGTGAGAGTTGAAAAAAAACAGGAATAAAAGAGTCAATAACTGTTGCATGTGAAAAGGTTAGGACTCGTAAAACACTCTTCATTAACCGGGTAGAGTTTGTGAAGCGAGTCAAGGACTGAGATTAATTATGAGACTCTCCTCTCGCACACAGACATACCAGTCTGGTGCCAGTGTTGTACAAAGGGGAGGGTGGAGGTGACAGTGGTGGTGTGGGTGTGTGGTGGTGGTGGTGGTGGTGGGGGGGTTTCTTCATTTCTAGGTGATTCATGTTTGAAGAGGGCTTGCAAAATTGCTTTATGGAAAAATGGCGAGCGGCTCGACGGGAACATTAGGCGGAGGCAGAGGGGACGCCGGTGTTTCATTAGGGAGCTCTACTCCGCCTTTATTACCCAGATTTGGAGTTTTATGATTATCATTATTTGCAATAGAATCATTATTCGCATATATCTGCTCGTCAGCCATTTGGGCTGGGGACGGTGGGACCTGCCGTCTCTGTGACTGAATCTGTGAGTGTGTCTGAGGTGATGAGAACAAGGTTTGCCATTTTGCCTCCTCTCTCGCTGTGTGTGTGTGTGTGTGTGTGTGTGAGATCTCAGACTGTGGCCATGCTCTCGGCAGCTCCGTCGGCCTCAGTCGACAACATGTCTGACGTGTCCACGTCAAGGCCGCAGCGCCTGGCGTTGGTCAGGCAACACTGGGTGATCTCTGACTGTAGCCTCTTCTGAGTCTCCATCAGGAACTCATCCTGTTGATCACACACACACACACACACACATTACATTATCTTAACATATGTTAAATAATGTGTCTTTGATCGTTTAGTTCAGAGGTTCAAAGGCTGATATCATGGCCTTGTGCCAAAGAAATGTCATTTATTATACATCTAGAATTACCATAGTACTTTGTGTGTGCTGCCACAAATTCTCACAATTTTCACAGCCAATGAAATACAGTTACATCATGTTGGTTATAAATGAGTATGAGATCATAGTAGATGCCCCCAACACTTGTTATGAAGGAATTCTTGGCTCAGGTCAAACTTGATCCAGCCCATACTGTATATAAAGCATACAATCTAAACAGTATGAAAGGATTAAATAAGTCTCATTGTGGAAATATTCATCTCATTGTGGCACTAGGGGAGAAATCTCTTGAAAAACGGCTCGAGAGTGAAGAACTGGACTATAGCAGTATGCTGCCTCCTGCATGGCTGGCTGCTGGCTGCCAGAATCACTGATGCACTTTCCCGCCTCATAAATTATCGCGGCGTCGCCACGTGAGATGCTGTCAGGAAGGACCAGCATCTCACCAACCAAGAGCAGCAGCAGCAGCAGCAGCAGCAGGTCAGGGCAGCAGCTCCAGCCCTCGTCTCCGAACCCAACTGTCCTCGCTCTATGTTTGTCTTTTCAAACATCATGATGCTGAGACCAGCGCTTCTGAAAACATCCACATGTTGGCTTTGCATAATTGAGGAGAGCGGCCTGAGTGCACCCTAGGTGTGATGGACTGCTGTTGACAAACACCGCGTAATAGGTATTTTCTCAATCAGGAATGGATCCAATTTGGTTTCAAACTTTGAATTCTTAATTCCAATTCAGGTACTGATCACATAATCCAAAGATTTGTGTCCAAAAGTAAAGAAAAAACCCTCAAGAATGCTGAGAATTGTGGGTGAATTCAATGATAGTTCAGACCTCTTCACCTGCTCTATGTGTTTGGAGGTTGAAAAATGGGGTTAAATGACATTTGCAGCATCTATTAAAAGAACAAAGTTCACAGACAAAGACATCCTTATCCCACACTAATGTTCATAGAGAAAATGTTAAGCTCATGGAGACACAGGAGCTGAGGTAAATTTGAACAGAGGAATAAAAAAAACACAGAAATAACACATTTGAACTTACTAATGAGGCAGCAGTGGATCAACATAGCAGCATTTCTCTATAGACTTTGGTGGAGGAGAGAGTGTGGTTTACAAACTCAAGTTTCCAGTTAGAAAAGGCAGTCTAAAGGCATATACTGTGCATTCACAGCAACAAGGTGCAGAGTTTTAGTAAATTGCTGAAAATACAGCTGTATTTTTTTATGTCAGAAGATTTTGGACCCTAACATTTGAAAGTTCGGGAAAGGTCGCTCTGTTGGACCTTCACACATCAGATGGACACAAACCTGTCTATGTGTATATCAATTGTATAGGGATGATATTTCAGTCATGTTGGAAACCACTCCCCTATCCCATCCCCTATATTCATCATTAGCAATACAAATAACAAGTCCCACCCACACTTGACTGCAACATGTCGTTGATTGTTGTAAAATGTTGTGCCATATAACTACATTACATAAATACATTAAAGTTTTTTTTTTTCAAAACTTTACCAACAGCAGAAAACAAAACTAAAAATGTGTCCAAGCTACGGCAGCAGTTGTACTCTCCTCTCTTCCTTCCCTCTTTCCTCTTCACCTCCTCCCTGTTCCTCCCTCCCTCCCTCCCTCCCTCCCTCAGTGGTGGTGGTGGTCTGCAGCAGAGCAGTTAATAAAGAGATTGATTATCGGCCTGTCAGGAAGTGACAGTTGGACAGGGCTGCTCTGCATGAATGACAGAGGGCATGCTCACCACGCAGCAGCCAGCCTGACACACACACACACACACACACACACACGGGTGCCTTTGCCAGCACCGGGGGTAGGTGAGGTGGAGGAGGATGTGTGTGTGTGTGTGGGGGGGGGGGGGGGCTGGATAGTGGAGACATGAGCATGTGGAGAACAGCAAAGCAACCTTCTGCTGGTGGAAGAGGTTCATCTCTGTGTGTGTGTGTGTGTGAGTGAGTGAGAGGAAGAATATTTCTGTATTAAAATGACAGCACTGTCTCAAAGCCACAGTGAGTTCTCAGCGACTCTCTCGCTCTCGCTCGCCTGCAGCCTCCTTGACACCTCGGAGCAGGTCTGCAGTTTTACAACACGGCGAACATACAGTCTGCAGTTAGCAGACGTTCAGAGGAGAGTCAGTGCTGGACAAGTGTGTGAGGAAGAGGGAAACTAATATAAAACATTATATTTTACATTTACATTTTGTAACAGTTTAGTTAAGATAGAAAAACCTCAAATACTGATGCAAATTGTTGGTCAACATTTAATTTTAATAGTGAAATTAGCAGTGAATGAATTCCTTTCAATATAAGCTAAATTCCTTACGTAATTCAACCAGAACCTTTTGCAGAGAGAGCATCCACGTGTGGAGCAGAGGGCATTTCTCCTGCCTAATAAACCAAAGATTGGGCCTCGTTTGTTAGAAGGTTATATATCCAGCATTACTTAAAATCAGACAAAGTCTCAGAAAAACTCTCATCCCACACCAAAGTCCAGAGAGAAAACCAATGATTTTAAGCTCATGGAGACACAGAAGCTGCTGGGCCACTGCTGCCTTGTTTGGTCTGTTTGTCAGTCAGTCATCATCTACCGCTTTATCCTCCACCAGAGTGTCGCGGGGGGTGCTGTGCCAATCTCAGCTCCATCGGGTGATAGGCGGGGTCAGTCCATCGCAGGGCCACACACACAGATAGAGACAAACAACCATTCACTCTCACTCTCACTCCTATGGTCAATTTAGAGTGTCCAATTTACCTAATCCCCACATTGCATGTTTTTGGACTGTGGGAAGCCGGAGAACCTGGAGAGAACCCACACGCACACACGGGGAGAACATGCAAACTCCATGCAGAAAGGCCCTTGTTCCAACCGAGAGTGCTAACCACTACACCACCGTGTGGCCCTGGTCCATTTGTGTCAAGTTTAAAAACAGATGCAGTCTTCCAGAAACTGGGTGTTCCTTAAAATAGTTGCACTACATGTGTCCTTTACTGGCGAGGGTCAGTTCATATCTACAAATCACATCGTTGGTACCGCTCACACAGTGGCACGTGCTGTCCGTCTGCCAGGAGGATTGTATCAGTCATCCAGGCCGATACCCACGTTGACCTTGACTTCAAAACTGAAGCTTTGGATTAAATCAGTGAATCCACTTTTGAACACTGTTTTACATTTTTTTTCTGAAAGAGCCCAGTTGTTATTTTCATGTTGAATGCAGATGAAAAATCAAATGTTATTGCCTACATGACAAGGCCAACAGACCATTTTGCCCTTGTGTTGCTAACTTTGCCTTGAGCTGTTCGTGTTCCAGGTGTTTAGTCAGTTTTTATTAAATTGAATTGTCTTATTTATCCTTTATTTAGCCATAGTCACATTAAGATACGAGGTCTCGGGAGTCCTGGCTAAGATAGTAGATAGACATTGCCTTGTCTCCACTACATGGTCCCAGCTCGCCTCGGCACGGCACGACTACACTGTTTGGTTGTGTTTCCATTACATTATTGTACCACCTTAAAATAACCGTGCCATGCCGAGGCGAGTTGAGTAGCGCTAGTGGAAAAGGAGCTATAGATAGCAAAAATAGTTACAGAGACAATTTCAGATAGAATATAAAAAGGAGGTAATTAAACAAGTAAAAAAAGAGAGACATAATACAAGTGCAGAGGTAAAAGAGGTTATGTAAAACAACAACATGTCTCTTTCAGGACGGTCCAGAAAACACAAGGCAGTGTCTGTAGTGAAATTTTGTTTTGCAGCTCAGTCCATGTCCATGGTGCATAGAAGGAGAAAGCAGTTTCACCAAATTCTGAGTTAATTCTGCAGGAACATTTAAAAAAAGTCACGTGGTAGACAGCTGGTGCTGTAGTTGCTGATGCTGTATGATAAAAGGCTAGAAATACACACAGGAAGTTTACCTACAAGGCCATGATAGTAAAAAGCAGCATATGTGAACGTTCTACAAGGTCCAGACACCGTGAAAATAAAGGTTGACATTCTAAATTTCTGACAGCTCAAAGCCTCCCGTCTCCTCTCCTTGTGACAACTTTGCCTGATCAAACCTTTGTGTCACTTATTAAACCTTTCTCTATATTTTACTCTTTGCTCTACAGTGTTAAATCTATAGTAAGAGTGTTAATTGCCTCTTAGATTCACTGTGACGATGCATTTTGATGTACATTTGTTGATGATAAATAAAGATGTTTTATTTATTTATTTATTTATATTGTGTACCTTTAAACAGTCAGTAAGTGCTGTGTGTGTATTCGTCTGATGGAAAAACACAACTTCATCCATTAAGATCTAATTGAAATAAATTTTCATTAGCACTGAAAATGTTTACAGTCACACAACATCATCATTTTAATGAATCCTTCACGTTCTAATGGGAGGAAAGAATTGCTTTTACATGTCTGTCTTTAGTTTTTATCACAGTTTTAATAGGACACTTTTTAATTAGACGCAGAGAGGTGACTGGTATTAGCAGCCACAGTTGCTTTTGCTTTTGTCTGATACGTGCTCAACTGCAAAGACTTGCATATTGGATCTTTACATGAAGTGTATTATGCACTATGGTAAATACATATGCATGTACTAGACCAGGTGTTGAAGGATGAAATGACCCATGTCTGATGTGAGACACCACACGTCTGTATTTCTGTTGTAGCCATGTTTGAGGTATGAAAACACATGTGTTACAGTCTGTGGTCTGATAAGCTCAAGAGAAGCAATGACACTGTTTAAAAAAATAAAATGAAAAGTCTTCACTTTTCATGTTCGGCACCTTCAGTATGAGCTGGGACTGTCAGTGTAAGTATATACTTACATTTACTAAGGGTTTTTTTTAAAGTCTTTCTCTGTGTGTGTACATTGTTTATTATTGTGTGCCCACATATTGGCTTTGACCTATACCTGACTAACTAAAAAACGATCTATAGTTTTTTTTTCTCAGTCAAGGACCCACTACAAGATAACTTTAAAGTTTTGATTAGCAAATATGAATTATAAATTATGAATTCATTCTTTTCAGGCTATACAGTACGTACTCATTGTTGGGGCCTTTTGTATGCATATACTGTGGCAGGCTGCAGTTGTACAATGTTAATTTGCATTGTCCCTATCAAATAAATGACAATTTAAAAAAGTGGAAAATATACTATATGTATATGTGTAGATTTGTATTTATTTCAACATTTTTGTGTAAAAGGAGTTGCTAAAATGTAGTTTAAAGGCTCTTTAGGGTTCCATTTAATGCAACACAGCTTATGTGTTGCATTAAATGGTGCATTGTTATTTTCACTGCTCACACAGTTGATACATCTCTGGCTGTGGATTGTAAATCTGTGCACATGTTTGATAAATCCGATCATAAAAACTCTTAATGATGTGACATTGTGAGTCTATATAATCTCACATATTTTTAAAGCACATAAAAAAAAACAACCTATTTTTCATGTAAACGTGCAGGGGCTCCGTCTTGCTTTGCTTCCTCTAATAATAATAATAATAATAATAGTACTTGCTAATAATCATATTTTAGTGGTTGGTCCCCTCTTGTACATGTTGATGTGTAAAATCAGCTCACATCTCATGGGAATGTCATGCCGTGATATCTTTCTTTTAATAATACATGGAATCGAGGTGCCAGACTTTCAGCACAGCAAAACTAATTTAGTGATTCCTCAAACACACACACACACACACACACACCAAATACACTCTCCTTCCCCCAAACCACACTACACATTTTTTTGCACTTGATCAGCGACTGGAACAATCAATACCTAGATTGAGTAAGCGGACTCATGAGCCTGGAATCAAGACTGTTTTTTTTTTTCTTTCACTAAAAGGGAGGAGGAGTGTTTCACACCCAGAGAGGAGGAATAAGAGAGGGGGAGTCGATGGAGGACGAGGCGGAGGAGGAGACGCAGATGGACAAGTGCTTTTTACGGCTGAGTCTTCCTCTGGCTCGCTGCCACGGCCACAGACTCTCTTTGTTTGCCAGACTACTAAACTAATAGAGATAAAGGCAGGTTCCTGCTGGCCCCGAATTAGAAAGTCGTTAAGAAATATGAACACACATGGGAGCAGGCGTGTGTGTGTGTGAGTGTGTGTGTGTGTGTGTATGTACGTGCGCACACGGGGACAAACAAACACACATGTAGAAATGCGCAAGACATACTGCAAGTTTGAGCACTGTCAGGTAAGACTGAACAACAATAACTGTTCGAAAATCAATACTGCGATTTCAAAAAAGCCACTTTTGAACTCTTCTACGTTTAATTCCAATAATACTTAAATGTTAAACACAGTTCATATCTTTAAGTTGTAATCCTTCCATTAGAGTACAGATACAGCAGTTATTCTTCATCACTTGTCAAATCTACACAGTGAATATTGAATTGAAGTTTTACTTAAAAAAAGAGTATATTATCACAAATATTTGACGCTGTATCCTCAGAAAAACAAATGTTATTAGGGTCTGCCTCGGGGACAGAAGTACACACGCACACCTACGCACACACCTACACACACACACACACACACACTCCTCCCTGAGCCTTGGTGACTTTGTCACCATTCTCCTCCATTTGCTGTTGTGTCCATATTCTAATGGCTGTGTCAAGGCCTCCATTTGACAGGTTGTTGTTGTTGGTAGGCTCATGCATGTGTGTGTGTGTGTGTGTGTGTCGATGTATCATATTCCATCCATGTCAGATATCTATGAAGGAAAGTACCGTGCAAGTGTAAAACATGTAATCTGACTAGTGTATCAACCAGTGAATAAAATAAAGAGAAGGTTATGCTTAAATGCTTAAACCACCATTAAATCCATCATTTGGAGAAATTACCAAATGATCACATTTGAAATGTGCTGTAGTGTAAAATCACTGATTTTCTCTATGGACTTTGGTGTAGTGGTTCACAAGGCGACACAAACTCATATTCCTAGCTGGAAAAGGTGGTCTAATGGTGAGAAAAAGTGGCAAACCTATTCATAAAATTGCATGATCCTAATTAGGTTATTATTTTTATTAGGTGAACCTTTTTTTTTAAAGTGACTAAAATAATGTTTTTCCTCATTTCCCTGCTGGCATCCATTCCCTCAGATTTGTGTCTGACGATGGACGTGCTGGGGCACCGATGATACCTCATACCACCATGTGATGGAGTCTCTCTCTTGTTTATCTCTATATAAACTCCACATGAATAACTAATGCTCATTTATTTCCTAAAACAGCTGCTCATTTGTGCTTTTTGTCAAATGTTAGGAAAGAGTGCGTTAGCTGCTATTTTAGACGGCTGATTAATCCCCATTTAGCACAGGATGTTGTACTGTGAGGGTTTGAGTCACAGTGTGTTCAGTGTGGCTCAATGATGACTTTTGATTGGTTTCCGTACAACAGTGTGGGGCTCAGTGGTTCATGGGAAGTAGCAGTGATGGAAAAGCAAGTACTGAGATCTCCATCCTGTCACTCTATGTCATATTAAACAAAACACACCGACGTGCCAGCTTTGCAAAGTCTTCACTCATGTGACTGTTTGGGAAGAGCGTCAGATCGTCTTTCTAAAATTATAAATGGATTTCTCATATTCTCTCTCATCATGTCCATGATGGCCCCGCCCACATTTGCCCACCTCAAGACCATGCCTCTTTCCATGATACCTGGGTAGTAAGTGGGCCTGTGCTTGAAGTGGACAAATTAAGCTTGGGACCCATATTGCCAGCCTGAATAGAACCATCATGGGGCCAACAAGGACATGCTGGCTGGCTGGGGGAGAATAAGAGGATGGTTTGGTTTATTTTAGTTCAGTTTAGTTTAATAAATGCATTTGAAGCAGGTAAAGTGTACAAATACATTAAGCTCAGCAAGCAAAAAAAAGATGCTGTGTACCACATTAGGGACTTGCTAATTTCCATCTGTAGTCATGCAACACACAGACACACACCGTCTGGTTTCTGTGACTCAGAGGACTTTACACTGACTTACATGCATTCCATTTCCTGGAGACTTACTCTAACCTTAACCATAACTACTACTGGCCTAACCCTAACGTTAACCCTAACCTGAACTAATTCTAACCCTAAAACTAACAAAACCCACAAAAAGTGTATTGGTCCTCACAAAGATAAGTACACACACACACACACACACACACACGCACACACACACATACACACAGAGCTATTCTTATCAGGACAACACATTGGCCTCCATTCACCAAGGTTTTCAGATTAACAGGAAGCTTATTCCATTCCTTAATGGCCCTGACAGATTAGACAGAGCTGTGTTCAGGGATTCTTCACTCCTCCTCCTCCTCTCTGCTCATTTGCTCAGAGCAGAGCTGAACAACACTCTTCACAGGTGGAGGTGCCGCGTTGTGGGATATTATTATATTTTATATACTGCACGAGTGGTGACGGTAGCTCACTGGTAGAGCGAGCCATGTCTTGCAACTTGAAAAGTTGTGGGTTCAATTCCCAGCTCCACTAGTCTACAGGCCAGTGTGTGGCACCGTTTCATATACTTTTTAAATGTAAGATTTGGATCCTGAATGACGCCCAGATATTTGTGACCATTTACATTTAAAATCTTTGGAAGAACACTTTGTCATGATAGGTGGTATAGTTCAGTTCAAATCACAACCTGTATTATCTCAAGGCAAATGACATTTACAATAGAGAGCAGAGGAACCCAACAATTCAGACAAGGAGCAAACAACAGGCATCAGTGGAGAGAAAAAAAACCTCCCTTAGAACAGGAATAAATCTCTGAGAGAACCAGACTCAAAGATGTGCAGCATCTGCCTTGAAAGGAAGAAAGGGATGGATTTAATCCCTGTTCTCTGGAACACAACTGAAGTTTCTCATCATAGTGAGAAAGCGACGCTAGCAGTGTTTTGTGGCAAAAGTTACACAGTGGAGCTGTATGACAGTGTATATTTAATTTGGACAGCCCATGGTCAAGTGGAAAAGAACCGGGCTTGTAACCAGAGGGTCGCTGGTTCAAATCCTGGGACAATGCCCCTGAGGAAGGTATCCAAACACCCATTGCCCCCTGGGTGCAGAAGTGCTTCCCACTGACCTGATTATAGCTTACAGCTAATTGTAAACACATAGCAAATAAGTATAATTTATATATAAAACACATAAATCAAGCCTCTATGACAATTTAAAGACATTAAAATACAATGTAATACAAAACAATGTTTCATCATAAATTGCAGCCAGCAGCATTTATTACTGCAAAAAAAAAATCATCCATCCATTGCCACAAGGTGGCAGCAGCAGCAGCAGCAGCCTTTGCATTGGTGGAGTGTATTCCTGGTTGCAGGTGGTTAGATTTCCAGGGCGCACGCATGCATGCAGAGCTACAAAATGTTGACACTTTAATCTGACTGTTAGTAAGACTAACTTTTCCAACAAGAACCTGAAGTTTGTGTCAGTTTGTAAAACACTCACTTGCTCACACCAGAGTCCACAGAGAACACACGTCAGACTTTTACCTAAAGTACAAATAAAAGGCTTATTCCAACTATAAAAACCAAACTACATTTATTTTAAAACAACTATGCACTGATACAAATATACTCATGGGTGGTTATTTTTAGATTCCTGCTAATGTTATACAATAGACCGTTTCTGCAAGAGCCTCCCTCACCCTTCCTCATACTTGTTCTTACCCACTTCCACTCAATGTGTGTGTCTGCCACAGCCCAAACCAGAGAGCAGGGAGAAGCAGTAAGTTATAAAACACTTCACAGCAAGTCAGCAAAAGCTCTGACTTGCAGAACGCGTCATATATAATCGTGAGGTCTGTAAGCTTTCAGAAGATGGATGAATACTATATTTGTACTAAAATCAGTTATAAACAGTTATTTTTCAGTGACCACAGTATAATATTGGGAATCACATTTATTTTGCTTAATGTAATCAAAATGAAATTGACATGAGATTTTCATATCCCACTTCTTCATGGTCATTGCTGAGTGTTATTTTTTTTTTTTACACATCAGTAGTGGAACACACACAGGAACAGTGGGCAGCACAATGGGAAATGGGTGCCTTGCTCAGGGGCACCCCAGCCCTTTACCAGTCCCCGGGATTTAAACGGGCAACCCACCGGTTACAAGCACAATTCCTTTCCTCAAGGCCATGCATGGGAATGGGACGAAGACTGTCCTTTGTCAAACATCAACATGCACACGTTTAGAGGCAGATCAACTTCAAAATCTGCCACACACACACACACACACACACACACACACACACACACACACACACACCTGTGCTGAAATCGGGGGCTCAGAGAGCATTAAAATGTGTTTATAATAAAAAAGAGAGAAAGGAGGAAGAAAACAGCATATGGACGCCCCAGCAGACGCATTCTTATTTCTATCTGTGAAAATTCATTACGCATTCTCACAATGACACCGTGTGAGTGTGTGTGTGCGTGTGTGTGTGTGTGTCTGCGTGTGTGTGTGAGAATGTCTTCCGTTTGTTCTGATCCTGGGCTAAACAAAGGCACATGTGCTCATTTTCAGAGCGGGATGCGGCGCGGCCTGATTTCAAAGGCACAACTTGAAAGACGACAGACAGCTATTTACAATATTTATACATTTAGGATGCTAATACCGTGCATATAACTTGTCCATCTTCTCCTCTGTGTGTGTGTGTGTGAGTGTGTGACACGACAGCAGTGGTGAGAAGAATTGCTGATGAAAAAAAAAGGTTACTTTGGAAATTCTCTGATAATTGGTGCCTTAAAAGGAGCTCATTTTTTAACTATGTCACCACGACTGCTCGATGACAATTAATCTGTTTGTGGCTGCTTCCTTGGCATCTGTGCCAATTACTTTATATGCTAATATATGTAAATGACATCTCAGATGCCAGTTTCAAGTATCATGCTAGTGGTGTGTTGTGTCGTTTTTTTTTTTTTTTTATTATTTTTTTTTTTAAAGTCATATTGTTGAAGCTAACGTTAAGTTTTTAGGAATTTACACCATTTACCTACAATACGATACTCTTCAGAGAAAAAAAAAAACCCTGGCTCTTTGTGGTTTGTCTGATTTTGACTTTTGTCAGAGTGTGGAAAAAAAAAAGGAAACATGAAATACTCATTAACATATTGGAAAGAAAAAACGAGCAGGAAATATTTTGACAGGTTTTTGCACGGCAGTATTTTTCTGATCGTATGATTTTTGTGTGCTTTTTAAAAACAATTAAAGAAATGATACCTTTAGTCAGTGCCACTGAAATAACAGTAAAGACATCCACAGACATCAGACGTTAATCAGAAAATAACATCAATATAAGTTCTCGTCATTTGTATTGTAAATGGGGAATATGGATGGTTAAAATGAAGTGCCATGCGCAAGGGTTCAATTCCCTGACAGTGCAGCTGAGCAACATGACATTTGAAATAGATAGATACTGTCCAAACTAGTAAAGAGCTTATTTCCCTCTCTCCTTCTCTGTGTAGTCGCTTTTCTAATTACGCACTGACACTGTGGATCTATACGGCTGTGATTCTCTATGCCCGTATATTTAGATTTCTGCATGGAAAGAGAGACAAGCTACGGCGCGGCGTACAAACAAATGCAAACACGTCGCTCAGATATGAACATATTCTGCTTTCTAATCAGATCCAAATCCCCCAAATTGTTGCTGTGACACACTCTCTCTCTCTCTTCCAGAGCGACACCATTTGTCACACGAAATCTCTCTCACCGAGTCCTTAATCAGTGAAGTCAAAACACTTGCAAATCACACACCACGGTGCAGGAAGCTCAAGAAAAAATATTCAATGGCTTTTATATTATCATATTTTTTTTTACAAATCATCTCCAGATTAAAATTTTCACTCATACAATGAATGAAGAAAGTGTTGCTAAATTAATTTTAAAATTGTCTTAATACACACAAACAGGAACAATATAATATAAATTTACTACAGGCAGTATACAAATGATGTTTATATTGTACTATATTATATATATATATATATATATGTTGAACAGAATGCTAAAAAAGTGGGGTGGTATATATATATATATATACATATATATATATATATATATATACATATATATGTTGTTGGAGTCAGGGAGCAGAATTGGAGAGTGTGAGTCTCTTGTTTGATTCAAGAAAAATGCTATTAGGCACAATTTTTAAAGAGTTATAAATTGATTTAACAGGAAGGAAGGTACATTTTGCAGACATGTACTGTCGCAGCAGTTTGTTCTTCACCAAATTCAGTCACTGTTGTTTAAATTATTTGAATCGGTGCTTGTAAAAACTGGTCTGGTCAGATTTACACAAGTATATATGTATACTACAATTAAATAATTACTGATTGGGATTAAAATTGATTTTTACAAATAGCAGTAGTAGCATATAGTAATTTTATCAGTAATACAAATAGCTTAAATACAAATATCCGTCTGTTTAAATGTGCTTTATAGTTGCAACAGGAGAGAACACAGAACAGCATCAGATCACTTCCCTCTTTTTTTAGGACGCTTGAACATCACTTTACTGTCATCCGGCAAACATGGTGCAGTGCCGACTAAATCTTAATGAACGCACTCGGAGCATATTCACAGAGCTTTTTTTTCCCCTCCTCTTCTTTATAAACGGCACTAATTACCATGTGTTTGCTCCATCGACAAACACTGTGAGCTGCTTCTATTGTTCCTGCTCCGCAGTGCTCAGCCTTCCATCACTCCAACTGAAGATGTCACTGTTGTATACCAAATATCTGCACTCTAAACTCCTGTGTGTGTGTGTGTGTGTGCGCGTGAGATGAGGCTATGTTTCCATGTTCATCAGTAAGAAACAAAGCTATGTTGTTTGTTGTTTGAGGCATCTGACTGTGGCGTTCTGACAAAACAGACAGACACACACACACACGCACGCACACACACACAAAGAAAGAAATCCAACCGAATGAATCCAGCTGGGTGATCTTTAAATCAAAGATAAACACATACATGTAAATATGTGGCTAAACTACAGTTTCTTTTAATTTTCTTGTTGAGAAAATAAAGTTAAATTTTTAAGGTATGTAAAATGTCTCTCACTTTTTTTCCATTATTTTCTTGTTATAACCCCTAATTTAGAGTAGACTCACATTAACTTAAAACTAATTTGACCTATTGCTTTTGTATTTTCATACAGTAATAATGGCAAACCATTATATTCAAGAGTGGAAGTATTTATTACAGCAATTATAGCAGCGATGCCTGGTGTTTCAAAGGCAGGAGGTGGTGCCATGCTCTGTTTTAAGATACACACGCTTTTTCTTTCGTAATTACAAGATCAAAATATTTATGTGAAGTTATGATTCGGCAATTATATTGATGACGACTGGAATAAAGAGAGCCACTACTAAGATCACAGGAGCAGAAACAAAAATGACAAAAAAGTGACACTAAACACACACACACACATTTGTCACATGTCACAGGCTTTAGTAATGGTAGAAGAAATAGCTAAACAAGAGTTAAAGGCATAGCTACTCAGTTTGTGTCATTCATAAACCACTCCATCAAACTCCATAGAGAAAACCTGTGATTTTAACATCACAAAGCACTGCTGCCTCCATCAGTAACTTCACATTAGTTATTCTGTGACTGCAGTGTTTGAAATCCCTAATCCAAATTTACCAAATGAGGCAGCAGCTGACCGGCAGCTCCTGTTTCTCCATGACCTAAAATTGTTAATTTTCTCAACGGACTTTGGTGTTACAGAAAAGGACACGAGGGGTGGGGCAAGATGGAGGCAGATTATCCGCTGTGGCAACCCATAAAGAGAGAAGCCGAAAGAAGAAGACTTTATCACAGCACGGTGAGTAGTTTACAAACTTGTTTCCAGTCATAAAAGGCTGTCTGACAGCAAGTTAGAGCAGCTAAGAGGATTCTAAAGATATTCATTAGTTGAGCCTTTAATTAGGTGGCTAAAATATTTTTTCACTGTCACTGCTGACAGCTGGGTTTTGGTGAGAGCGAGTTTCTGTGTCTAGTTCCCTGCAACAGCGGTGCACTCAACAAAGTCAGAACTGACTGTGAGTCACAGCCAAACTTAAAAAAAACACCTGAACTTAAGCCTTGGTGTTGATCTCCATCTATTTTGAGCGAAAGACTGACCTTACATAGTTTCTGAAAACACTGGTAAGGAAACAGATGATGGCACTGACCCTGGATTTGCCCATCAAAGAGTAACTGTATGTGCATGTGCTGTATGTTGCTGAATTGCTCTGTTGAGCTTTAATCCATGGGTTTATAGTAACTTCATCACTTCATCTGCTCGGGGAATAAGTTCTATTCAGTGATTTAAATGTGTCCACAGCTGCTTGGTTTTACATTTTGAGAAGGTAGAGAAATTCATAAACCAGGGCAAGGTAACTGAGAAATATTGAAATTGTAATGGAAATCTAGTTCTCAAGTGGGATCCAGAGGCCACGGAATAATTGGTGATAAATTATAAAATGATGGCTGATCAGGCAAGACAACACAATACGGGATATTCTCACTTCTCAATGCTTTCATGACTGAATTGAGACTGAACTGAGAATAATGTGTGGCTGTTCGTACAGATAGTAAGGCAGTGTTGACAGGCTGAAATACACAGTGCATTCACTGAGCACACAAACAATAGTGCACTGTGGAAAGGTAGGGCAGTATAATAAGTGAGAATATAAAATGCATATATGCAGAGTTATAAGTACAAAGGGCTGCACAGTTAATAACAAGAAAATCACAATACGACCAAGTGCAATATCAGAATTGAAAGCCACTTAAATAAGTTATTTGATTAGGATTTCAGTTCAGCCTTACGGTGAAATCTTGCTCTTCAGATGAAAAACACATGTTTTGTTTGTTAACTGACTCTGATTATGACAAAACATGTCATATTATCATGTTTTTTACATAAAGAAAGATCAGGGCTAATCCATTTATTATTTTTAATTTAAAAAAATGAATTTAGCAAATCACAAATGTATTAAATCAAACACGTCTGTTATTAAATGGGTTCAAGGACAACAAAGCCTTCTAAGATTTGTGACCCTGCCCTTCGACATGTAGGTAGGTAGGTATATGGTAGGGAACCATGTAGGATCTGGTTTCATGTCCTTGTTAACTAATATTTCAATTAAGCCGTGCAGATTTGTTTTATATTTTCAAACCAGATCCTGACCCGACATATGTGTCACATTAGAGGAATAAAGCAAATCTTGGATCAAGTCAAAAGACCTGACTCTAATGGTTTCAGATAAAGGAATTTTCAAAATGGTCAGTAAATGACAACCACTCATTTTACAAATGTATACATATAGTTTGGTAATATTAGGTAAAATGAGATAAATTAATTAATTAATGAAAAAAAGATTCAGTCACGAAGACTTGTCTTTTACCTCCTCAATCAATTCATCTTTACATGTAATCTCAATGTGACGATAGCTCAGTGTAAAGCAGTTGTCTTTTAACTCATTCACAAGAGAGGCCTGGTTTGAACAGACGACTTAATTCAACTTTCAGGGTAAAACCCTACACACTAAAACAAGTTTCCAAAGAGTTTCTGTCTCTAATGCTTTTGAAATAAGTTTAAAATGACCCTGTGAGATCAAGGTCTGGATCCTGCTGTAACATATTCCAGGTTAAAGGAGAAGTAGATAGCCTTTCTGTGAAGCTCAGTACATACTGAGAGAACACTAGACATAACATAATGAAGACCTGGGAGCACAGGCTTTGACTGTTTGCATGACATGTAGCAGGAGAAATAATTAATTTGTACATGAACCTACACCAGCGCAGTACGGTTAATGATGACCAGTTAACTAATAAGTACAGAATGCAGCAGTAAGTGACGGGTTTACAGCCTGTCATGAATTCGAATGCTCTATGATGAATAGTATCCAACATCTGTAGAGAGCTGGCAGAGGTGAGAATCTATCTAGGTGTTATTTTGGAATTTTTTTCAATTTGAGCAAATTTGTCCTCTTGATCTGGCAATCATTTTGGCTGTGTTAGTGTGACATTTTTGTGTGTCCCTCTTTACAAATTCTGGATTTTTTTTATTATCTACAGTATAAGAACAGAGTGTTTTTTTTCCTTACCACACACTTAACTCATTAGAAGACAAAAATATCCACTTCCAAAAACATTAAAGATTAATATTTTTCTGCATAAATCTCTGAAACAACTCAAGCCCTGTTCAAAACAACCTAATATTAAATCATTTTCATCATTCAACCCTTTTAAATGCCAATTTGATTACTTGCTGTCACTGTTATTAATAAAAAAAAACAAAAAAAAAAAACAAACACAAAATATTATTTTCAATATAACAAATGTTGGGTGGCTGGGGGATACAAATCAGTCTTGATTATGTCATAGTTTAGCCCAAAATATTGACTTTGATGCATTATTAGTTTTTGTGTACCATCATATTTAAAATGTACTACCCCCTTGAGTCATTTGAGGATAAAAATGTCCCATTAACTCACATAACTCAAAACCACTTTTTTTTTTTTATCTCATAGCCATTACAAAATATAGCCATGCATTATGTGATATTAGGGTTAAAAAGTTTTTAGTTGTTGTGCTTTGTTTGCTGTGTTTGATCTTACTCTTAAATGTTCTCTATGGATTTTGGTGTGGTACAGTGAGTGGAGTTATGCTGCGCATTGTCCTGTTGCTCTACTATGATTCACATTTAACATGGTTTAACTTTTTTCATCAAATTCTGGTAGACAAAAAGGAACTTTTACCATCTACATTTTGCAATTACTTAATTTTAACTTAGCTCTGGGAAATATTCATTTCTGTCCAAAAATAAGGATTTCAACAACAGTCTGCTGCCCCCTGACCATACAGTGCACCTCCTCCCCTCCTCTACCCTGTATTTATCAGGCTGTGTGATTTTCTAATCCCTCCCTTTAGCAGCAGTGTGTGAAAGCTAACACTCCTCCATGTGATTAAGAAAGGCCCTGGGCTGCTGATTATCTAGAGAGACCAGTGCACACACTCCTGGCCATGTAGTGCTGCTGCAGTAAATACTGTTTAACTGATCTCCACACTTTTAACCCAAGTACAACACTGGTAAAAGTCAATTTGCACAGTTTTTGTCATGGAAGCAGAAGATACTTCCTACAAGTTACTAATGCTATACAAGCTTCATAGTCTGAGTGAACCCAGACAAATCCACTAGTGATTTGGTTTTTACTCGCAGACATGTTGAGCGAGTGCACCATTTTGGCCAAATACTCCATCCATCCATTTTCTACTGCTTTATCCTCCACAGGAGGGCTGCGTGCAAATCTCAACTGACATAGGGCGATAGGCAGGGTACACCCTGGAACGTTTGCTAGGTCCATCGCAGGGCCACATATAGTGACAAACAACCATTCACTCTCACATTCACACCTACAGTCAATTTAGAGTGACCAATTTACCTAATCCCCATATTGCATGTTTTTGGATTATAGGAGGAAGCTGCAGAACCCGGCGAACACCCAGTGAAAACCCGCGCACACAGGGGGAAAACATGCAAACTCCAGGCTGAAAGGCCCTTATTCCGACCGGGGCTTGAACCCGGATCTTCTTGCTACAAAGACAAGAGTGCTAACGGCCAAATCCTGGAGCTCCTAAAAATAGGAACCAAACACAAACAGGTTTTCGTCCTGGCGTTCTAGAGGTGGCAGCTTTTGTATACATCCAATATGGTGGCCACTGAAGAGCAAAGGGTTAGTCTTTGGACACTATTACTAGATAGCCATCGCTCCTAGAAAACTGCAACAAACAAATGTGCTTGTTGTAGTTTTCTATGCACATACATGATCCAGATCATTGGTCTGATTGGTTGTAGGCCTATCCAACTGTGTACATTTTTACTCTCTTTTTACACTCTTTGCCACCACTACAAGTTTCCAGTCCGAGTTGCTAAACATGCTACCTAGACGGACTGAAACTGAAACACAGCGGCAGGGCCTGTGATGCAGCTCGCCGGTCGTGATCAGCAGTGCTGTTTTTAGGATTGTTTTAACTGATCAGTTTGGCACTGTTCGGCTTGATTTCTGTGTCAGACGTCTCCGGAGCACAGACTCCTAAACAGTAACTATCAGAAGGTAATGAGCGTTATGATAAAAAAGTGAAAAAGTGACAGTGATATTAAAGTGCAGTGTAGCAGTAATGATGAGTGGCAGTGTGCGGTGGTCGGCCTGGTTGAGGAGCCTTATGTGGGGATAAAAGTTCCTCCTCAGTCTTTCAGTTCATTTTATCAGGCTGCAGAACTGTTTGCCTGAGTTTAGCAGCTTGAACAGACAGTTGCTAGGGTCGGAAGTGTCCTTGATTATCTTGACCTGGGTGTGAGTTTGGATGGATCAGGTGAGCTCATCAGAGAGTTGAACTCGGAGGTACTTGATGTTGTGTAGCAGATCCACTGGAGCTCCATCAATGGGGAGAGGAGAGTGGGAGTGCTGCTGCTTCCTGTAATCCACGACCATCTCCTTGGTTGTGCTGACATTCAGCTGGAGGCAGTTATCCTGGCACCATCTCTCCAGGATCTCCACCTCCTTCCTGTAGGCTGTCTCGTCATTGTTGGAGATGAGACCCAGCACTACTGTGTCGTCAGCAAACTTGACAATGGAGTTGGAGCTTCAGGGTGTACAGCAGGGGGCACAAGACACAGCCTTGTGGTAGTCCATTACTGAGAGAGATGGTGTCCGAGACACAGCTGCCCACCCTGACCTGTGGTCTGTCTGTTAGAAAGTCCAGCAACCATCTGCACAGCTGGGTGTTCAGATCTAGATCCCTCATTTGGTCGATCAGTCTGAGGGGAATCACGGTGTTGAAAGCTGAACTATAGTCAATGAACAGCAGTCTCACATAATTCCCACTCCTACGGTCACCATGAGTGAGGTTGGTGTGCAGAATGTGAGAAATGGCATCCTCAGTGGATCTATTTGTACGGTAGGCAAATTGCAGAGGTTCAATGGAGCTGGGGATGGAGGAGCAGATGGAGTCCTTTACAAGCCTCTCAAACACCTTCATGACTACTGATGTAAGTACCACAGGTTGATAGTCATTCAGGCTGGAGGGCTTGTTGTGCTTTGGCACTGGTCAGCTAATTAGCGCAGCACAGGACGCGCCCCGAAATTCCGCCAGGGCCAGCTGATTTCCTGATGTTCACCCGTTTAGAGCTCTGTGTACCTCCTGTGCCGTCATGGACTGTGTTGCCGCTCCAATGACATCATCTGCATGCGACAGCGAGTTTTAGTCCTTCCTGGCCTCAAACCGGGCATAGAAAGTGTTCAGTTCGTCGACAAATGCAGAGTCGGCATTAAGAGTGGCGGTGTTCTTCCCTCTGTAGTCCGTGATGGTGTGCAGTCCATGCCATAGGCGACGGGAGTCTCCAAGATGGAAGTGAGACTCATTTGGCCTCCTTCGCTGCTTGACAAACTTGTTTCTCCTTGTACAGGCTCGCGTCACCACTCTGGAGGCTCTCTCTGTACACTGCTGTTTGGGCGTTTACTGCTACCCGAAAGGATCGATCCACCCATTGCTTTTGGTTTGGTAAATGTCCTGATGGTGATGGTGGAGATGATCTAGGCCGCTAACACGCTAATGAAGCTGGTGGCTACATCCGTAAACTCACCGACATCATCTGAGCTCTGCCGGAGCATTTCCCAGTCTACGTCAGTGAGTACGTCCTGCAGCTCGGCCTCTGATTGGACAGACCAGCGATTCACTTCACGTGTAGTCGGACTTTCTCGTGCCATCTTTTGTTTATATTCCGGGATCAGATAGATGGCTTCGTGGTCGCTCTTTCCGAATCCCAGCTGCAGGACTGGCTTGAACTGAACGTATCCCTGCTTGAACTGGTTGTAGCAGTGATCCAGAGTGTTGTTGGACATGAAGCAGACTCCGCCACCTTTGGATTTACCGCTGTCCACAGTTCTGTCTGCTCGGTGCACGGAGAAAGGGGTCCAACGGCCACACAGTGTGGTCCAGGACCACAGGGGTCAGCCATGTTTCGGAGAAACAAAAAAGGTTGCAGTCACTGATGTCACGCTGGAACTTAACTCTGGCCATGAGGTTGTCAACTTTGTTTTCCAGCGACTGGCAAGTAAGATGCTGGGGAGCAGAGGTCTATGTGGTCTCTCCTTCAGTCTGAGCCAGGGTCCAGCACGTTTCCCAACGTTTGCTTTTTTTTTTTAACGCCGCTGGTGGGGCCCATTATTGTTGTTGTTGTTGTTTTTGCTGCAGTGGAGAATCTCGACTGGCCACGATGGATCGGCTGGGAAACTATCCAAAAACTGCTGAGTGAGCTGAAGTCTGATGTTCAGAGGAGTGTCTTTGTTGTAGGTGGTGGAAGCTGAAGCCGTATGCGTAACAACGGCAAACAGGTAGAGGTAAATAATTGAATAAGCAAACAGGCTGTACGGAGCGCTCAAAAAGGCATCTGACCCGAGTAGGGCCATCTTGCAATGGCGTTCAACACCACCCTCCCATGGAAAACTAGCAAGTCTTTCAAAATGGACCTAGAGGGATAGAATCGATACTTGCAATTTGGTGTCTCTCCGGCTCGCCACTTGTGTTTGACACTGGGATGGAAATGAGAACAATGACTGGTTGAAGTCGTCTTTTCCCAGCAGGCTAAAGTTGCTAAAGTTAGACCCACAGACTGTGCTGCACTTATGCACGTAAATAGATGAACTGAAAGCCGCTATTCCCTTTTAGTTTAGTTTGAAGTGACACATCATAGTAGCCTGTTTAATGTCAAAATGCGTATCTGCTACTCAAAATGTGTAGAGGTCGGCAGGTATGTGTCGGCTCTGTTGCAATGGGGCAGTGCAAATACTTTATGTGCACTGTAGCAGAGACTGGGAGGGGGAGCAACGAACGGGCTGGATACAGTGCGTAAGAGACGCAGGGCTAACAACATAAAAACATTTTTTACTGGTCGCACATGTGCGACTGGATGTACAATTCAGTTGTTAATGTAGAAGTTAATGTAATGATTACTGTTCATGTCTGTTTATTTGTCTTAATGTCGTTGTGCTTTCTCTTAATATCGTTGTCATTTCTCTTAATGTTGTTGTGATTTCTCTTAATTGTGTTGTGATTGGCACTTCTTGTCCACCTCTTTACATTGTTGTGATTTCTCTTAATTGCGTTGTGATTTGCACTTCTTGGCCACCGTAGTTATCTCCTCTCCAACAACATAGACAAGTTCCAGTTTACTCTTCATGGTGTTGATGAAGTCGTGTAAAACAGAGAAATTTAAAAACAATGCTATTCTCCGCTAGATATCCACTAACGTAAAAACAAATATCGTTTTGTGCTCATGAATGTGAGTTCTGTAGTAAACACTGTTGTTAGTTTCTTTTCCTAGTTTCCTCAGATATATGTTCTTATTTGTCTTTAATTTTAGTTTATGGATCATTAAATACACTACTGATTTCAAAGCGAAAAAAAGTGATGCGTTGATAATGTAATTGTAGCTCTTTGAATTTTTATTGGATCATGAGGTACCTACAGATTTCTACCTCTTGTGTGTACATGAAGCAGTCTCCAGTGTCTACCTGAGCAGAGCTCAGTTGCTGAGCTGAGCTGTGCTGAGCTGAGCTGAGTTGCCATATGTGTGGAAACGTTTCAGGTGACAGCAGTCACCACTGGCATGTTCTCTGAGGTTACCGTGTCATTAAGGCACGTGTGGATGCGTCGAAAATAGGTCAACTACATCTTCGTCATGCCAGGTCAACTGTCAGAACGGATCTTAATCACGGTTATTAGCTGAAGAGCCACCTGTCAGGTTATGTGCTCTCACTTATAATTTTATGTTTGGTAAAAGTCCAAGAGCAGACACTGAAGTCCACGTGGGACTCACTCACCCCACCTCCCATCTATCTATTCACCTGCCGAGTTGCCAGTCAAGGGGAGTAAAAAGTCCAAATGACTAAACTCTATTAACAAATCATTCATCAAGATCATATAGATAAAACTAAAACTCACGGAGTGGCAGCTTAAAGTGACTATGTCTCTGCCTTGCCAAAGAGTACTTTTTTTTTTAAAGTACTCAAGACCCAACCTTTTTGTGAGGGCCCTTTCAGTGCTACTTCTTGCTTTTCTTCTTCTTTTTAACACGTAGCTCATCCTGCACCTTTTACAATCTAACAAACTTCTCCATCTCGGCAACTCTACCGTTTTCCAGTCTTAAGACCCGCACTAGGAGTACACATTACATTACATTAGATGTCATTTAGCAGACACTTTTATGTACACTGGATGTGGCCTCACCTGTGGCTGGTGTCCAATGAACAATGAGTAATGGGGATTGGGTACCTTACTTAGGGGAACCCCAGCCCTTGACCTGGCAAGGACTTGAACCAGCAGTTTTGCCATTCACCTATTCACTCACACTTTCATACAGTGCATCTATGTGCAGTGCATTTTTCCATCACTCATATTTCATACCCATTCCCACGCTGCTGGCACAGCTGTCAGGAGCATCAAGTGTCTTGCCCAGGGACGGCATTAGATTAGCAGACCTGGGAATCACACCCACAACCTTTGAGTTGAAAGACAACCCACTCCACCACTGATCTACTGTCGCCAAGCCTTCCACTTGGCCATGGGCTGCGCAACATTGAGAATCTGATGGATACTACATGTAAACGTGCAGTTGAATCAGCAATGACTTTCCTCAGTGGTTGAAGTCAATGAAAATAAAAACAACAATGAAATCTTTTATCGTAATGAAAGGAGGAAAGCCACACTTTTGTTGGAGTGACATTATGCCAACACACATTAAGTACAGTATAAAAGGATTCCATTTGAAAACATTCAGCATAATGTACACTAAGTCAAGTGATCTGAGAGAGAGAAAACCACATGCTACACTATGCAGACATTTTCTGTACTATCACTGGAGGCTTTGACCAATCACAGGACAGTACAGACAGAGTTAGGGCTCAATTGGTTGTCATACTACATCTACTATATCGACACGCCCCCTGGCAGGAAGTATGGATGTACTAGACAACGCACAATTTGTCAGAAAACCTTTATCCATCGTAAAAGTGAAGATGCCAAAACAGTTGGAGACAGGCTAACGGGAGAACATTTACCGGATCCCCACAGATCCAGATAGATGGTGGAGGTGAATCACTGCTATGAAACATAGCAGTGATTCACACAGAAGAAGACGGAGCAGTGAGAACAAACACAAGCAACAGTTTTTGTGGTTAACTTTCTGTAAATAATGGACTGCATTTATTTGCATTTCAGTCTGTTGCTAATGCTAATGCTAATGTTATGCTATGCTAATGTGACAGTTACCCTTCCAGTGACAACAACGCTATCTTTAGCCGTAGACTCCAGAGTTGAATTTTTGTCACAAAGCCAGATTACGTCCATTTGTTTCCCTCCAGGCTCTTGTAAACGTTCAGTGACCCTCTGGATATACTGGGTTGTGTGGTTATTTCTTCACAGTCAGTCGTGGGAGAACATGCATACTCCAAGTCTTCAGCCAAGAACACTTGTGTTCTACGGTGTCAGTGTTAACCACTGAACTGCTGTGCTGCCCTTAAAACAGGATAGGTCAATTGTTAGTTGATTTAAAGTGTTTATTAGTTGAGATATCTGTTTTTTACACTGTCAAGGATCACAAGGTAGACAGCGTTGTCATCCATGCTACCCCAAAACGCTAGTGGCTCTGTTTTTGTATGAAAACTCATTCACTTCCTGACTGGTTCTCGTCAGCTGCAAATCAATCATAAGTGTGAACAAAAAGCCCAGTTAAAGCCCACATAGACCGGAAGCTCCAATTAACGCTGCGTTTATGTGTGTATCTGCGTCATTACCTTGTTTATGAAACCCTAAAGTTTCAGAACAACAGTTCAGCCACAGCTGAGAAAATAGTGTTGTATTGTTTTCCTGGGCTCTGCGAAGCGGATCGGCACTTCCTTAATTTGATGTCGTCATCAGAAATCCTCACCACTCCTCTCACCACCGTAGCGCCTGCTGGTGCGGGCACTAGTCCGGGCACATCCGGTTGCGTACATTCAACCGCAGAAGAAGAAGAACTACTCTCGTTGTAGCTGCTGAGATGCAGAGCATCCACCGTGCCAGAGGGGGAGCTGTGTATCTGAGAGCTGGCCTATCTATTACGTCACTTCCAGGTACCTGGCCAATCAAAGGACAGTAGGAAAGCTCTTGTTGGCTGACCAATCACAACACAGTCCACGTTCTGGGGGTGTGGTTTTGGTCTAAAACAGCGTGGCTGACGAGAGTGTCAGTGAGGAGATATTTTGATCGGCTCGTTTGCAGCGATTAGGAGATTTTTAACCATGAAAACAAGTTAATATATGTAAGTAGACCTCCATAACTAACATATATGTGTGATACAAGCATTCTATGTTGCCTTCAAAAAACACTTACTTTCAGTTTCAGTTTCCCCTCATTGTTTGTTGAATTTTTAAGGCATGTGAATGCAAATTACTTCTGAAACAGAGCTAAAATGTTTGTCTGAGTGCAAATCGTTTTGTTTGAAAAAGCTATTTTTAAATGACTATGTACCCCTGCAACTTGATTTCCTTGCCTTTGCATTCAAGAGCAGACAGACTGCAGATAACATATTTACAGGACACTAAAGACATGATGAACTGATCCCCAATGGGGTGAACTAGAGGACAACTGCAGTGAAGCCTAAACTACAGACCTTGACTTGGGCTAACCCTCCTGTCAGCGCTTTAATAAGATGCCTTGCGACACCGTGTGCCATAGAGAAAGCCAGGAACTCCAGTGTTTGGTGCCAGCTTTGCCCGGAACCTCAGAGGAGGGTTGGACAGGATCTCTCACTGACCTCTCCAACAGAATGACATCTGCTTTATTAAGGCTGCCCACTCTTCATTCATTGTGTCATCCCCACCATGCTTCCTAAGCTGTGGACTGGGCACTGGCACTGGAGGAGAGGTGGCAGAGGTAACAGCTGGCTGCAGCCATGGCGGCATGGCCGGGGCATAACCACGGCTTTATTAGTGGTGTCCAGGACACCAGCTGATCCTGTCCCTGGGTCCCTGTCACTGTGATGTCTTCATCCCTAAACTGAGCAGACAGGCTGGGCCCACAAGCCAGTGGAGGTGACAACAAATCCAATTACCTCCTCTCCATGGTGCCTGGTGCAGACGGGGGGGTGGAGGGGGTGTTGCTAGGAGAGAGTGTGAGGGACATGACTGGACAGTAGGACACTGACTCTGGACTGACATCAAAGGTTTTATTTTGTCCACTGGACAAAAAACCAAGGATAATAAAATCATATTCAGGACGATGAAACGTGCTCGGTTAAAGCCTTTTAATATTGTGGCCTAAGAAGGTAAAATTAAATCCAAGGCCCCGAGCCTATAATTCTGTCATGATACTGATTTTATGAAGCCATTACAACCATTGTTGTATAAAATATGAAGAGGTTACCTCAGATGTTACAAAATAACTACCAATGCCCCAGAGGTGATTGCCCTAAGACAGCAAAGGAAGTGCTGCTTGCTGCCAGTGGGGGAACTAAAGATTTTAGCCACTCAATAAATAAAATCTGCTCAAGTCAATGATAGTCCATGGACCTTGCTGCAGGATAGTGAGTGGTTTACAAACTTTAATTTCCAGTCAGAAAAGGCTGTCTAATAGCAAAGTAGAGAGATGAATGGGTTCTTAAGATACTGTACATTGATGTTTTTTCTTGTGTCCCTTTTAGCAGCTTTGGCACCACAAGTCCATGCTAATTGTTGGGGACAACAAGTCCATGCTGATTGTTGGGGACAACAAGTCCATGCTGATTGTTGGGGACAGAACATACAAAGCCATTGTAGCATGCTATAGACCTGTGAACAACACTGTTGTCCTCTGTGTGGTTAAAAGTAAAGCAGGGGGGAAACTTGTCTAGAGGAAGGGCCTTAAATGGAGAGAAAAGCAAAATGAGGCAAACCGCCAGCTCAGAACTCCTCAGCCGTGATGTTTCCTCTCACTCTGTCAGTCTCTTCTTTCCACCAAACCCTGCACTCTGTCGAAGGAGTCTCACCTTATCAGCTGCAGAGCTTCAGTGTCGGCAGTTTCGCCTACACTTGGTGACTTTGGAGCCCAACTGGAGAAGATCATTCACCACTTCCTCTACTGACATCTCTCCATACAGAGGTGGGATGATCGATTCATGAGTGCAAAAAGAAGAGTGGGATACTGGGAGTGTGTGTGTGTGTGTGTGTGTGTGTGTGTGTGTGTGTGCTGAGAGAGTTGGTGGGAGTCTCACTTTTGAGGGCGGTTGCCAAGATCTCACTAGGATATTTCATATTCATAGTTAAATATTCAGTGCACATGGTGGACAGGGGCAATTTCTGCAGTCAGCCCGCCATTCAAAAGTGAAAGGGATGTGGCTTGTGGATGAAGGGAGCAGGAGAGATAGACACGCATGGGGCTTCATGGTAGTCAGATGAGAGGCTGCCAGCTGCTGATGGGTGACTGTTTGAGCGTAGCACCTCAGGACATGCCCGTTGAAAGGCGATGCGATCCGATACCCCCACTTATGCGGGGGCTTAATATACATACGCCACCCTCTTATTCAGAGGAGGCCCATATCAATTTTGGAACCTTCAGTGTTTTGGTCATTATGCCAAGTTGTTTGAGTGAGCAACTTGCGTGTCTGAATGGGGAATGTGGACTTACTGGGCTATGACCACAGAGAAAAGACTCCTCTGCATTAAAACGACCAAGCAGCTCCTCAGAAAATGTAGAATCACACTGTCTGGTGTGTGTCAGCAAAGCTGCAAAATGTGTCTAAAGTTTTCACAAAGTCACCTTTCAGCAGTCAAACTATATTTGAAGTATTACTGGCAGGAAAAAAAGTAACCGATTATGACATTATACTTCCTGGAGAAGTTGATGACTTTATTCTAATATCAAAACTTCTTATGTCTGATGGCTTCTATGCATTCATATACACTGTATGTCTCAGACATTTCTGCCTGAACTCTTTTACGTTTACAACATTTACAACACTCATCGAGGTGGGAACTCATTGCTCCAAAATAGGAGCAAAGAAAAGTCCCTATGATGGAGCAAAGAGGGAAGGACACGTGCAAAAGTGCTTGTTTGAATTTGAAAAATTGTTTTCTGCATCAAAGCAACAAACTGCAGAGCAGACATACATTCTGCTTACTGTGTACACTGGTAATAACCTGACCAGTGGACGTGAAGTCTTTTTTTCATGCTAAACACGATTCAGTGTGGACTAGAATGCGACTCCCACTGCCTCGACTGAACCCGAGAGAATATTGTCTGAACCTGAAATGAGGCATGCTGTATTTTTTATCGAGCCAAACAGTTAAAGAAAGCTAAAGCGTTCTTTGACTGTCATGGTGGTTGTAGTATTTATTTATGGCCGTGGCAAATGACAAAAGTTATCATTACATTCATGAGGAAGCAACTACAAGCCTCACACCTTTATGACTGATCAGCACTACTTATGAGTATTAAACAATTTCAGACTAACCATCAACGACCAACAGTTCTTCTTTATCAACTTTTGCTCAACTGAACTGTCACTGCTGATAAGTATTTATATAATCCAAACGTCATGGTGTATTTTGAGTTGTTGTGGTGGAAAAGGGATGGTTGTGTTGTGTTTATTATTTACAAAAAGAAAATGAACACCAGCTATGCGCAAGCAATTTATAAAACCCCCTATTTTACTTTATGTTTCACTCATAGAACTTGACATTATCAAGTCAATTGAGGTGATTGAACGGGAGCCAAGCCCAAAGTTGTTTCTGGATTTTTGTCCAAACCTAGGGCCAGGGTGTAGTGTGAACATAGCGTGGACAGTCTTAACTTGTTCCCAATTTAAAAATTTGCAGATATACCAGAGAACCCAGAATTGACCCAGAAGTGAATGTTAATTTAACACATTCTCACTGAAATGCAATACTAATGGTACGTTCCATTTCCAACTCAGTGTTCTAAGGTTCTTACACAGGTACAATTACTGAACTCGGATTTCTAACTTCTCAACTTGAATGTGATAAACTTGAGGGTGACTTACGAGTGCCTATGTAAATAGAACACAGCATGAGAAGAAAGGCTCAGCTCTGCTTCCTATAATCACACAGGCCAAATGTCTTGGTTTGACGAACATTAACAGTGACAAGCAGACATGTCAAGTGTTCTTCTTCAAAGAGCTCCACCTCGTTCTGTATCAGAACACACTGGTCCAAAGGGGGAACCGGGGCAGGAAAATGACGGTGCTCCCCTCCGGCCCCAACCCAGACCCCCCTTCACTACACGTCCAAGTGATTACACCACACCCCCCGAGCCCTTCACCCACTCACTCACTCACACACACAAACACACACACGCTCAGAGGAGCTAATTAAGGCTTTAATATGCAAATGAGAGCAGCAGTAAATTACACATCTGGCAAATATGCCTGTTTTTGCCTGAAAATACATCAGGAGTGCAGCGAGGAGTGTGTTTCTGCTGCTTCTGCTGTTGTTGTGTTTGCAGGGAGACAGGGGATCGCCACCTCCCAGCAACCTCAGCCCCCGCCCCCAGCCCTTCTCATCTGAGACTAATCCAACTTCGTCCCTTTCAGAGGCATCAGGGGAAAAGTGGATTCTAAAAGAGCAATGCTGTGTTTTGGTGGAGGACATGACGATAGTTCAGTCAAGTACTTTTGCTGGTAGCACAGGCTGCATCCATGCTACGGCATTTTCATTTCAAACAAATGCACATACATGTCAGACAAAATGATTCGTGAACAGATGAGCATTGTGCATCCATTAAAAAAAAAAAAAAAAAAAAAAAATCTTCTAATCTTCTCCCTCTTTAGGTGTCGCCACAGTAGATGATCCACATATTTGATTTGGCAGAGCCCTTCCAGATGAAACCCTCCCATTTATCAGGGCTTGGGACTGGCACTAGGAATACACTGGATGTGTGGCTGCCCATTTATACGGTCAATTTATGGTGTATTTCCACCGGCTCTACTATTTTTAGTACCTGCTCAGGCGAGGTTCCAAAAGCGTGCTGAGTAGGTACTATGCGATGATTGGTCAGACTGCCGGCCACTGACTGGCCAGAGTGCCGTCACAGGAAGAGACGTCCCAAACACAAATCAAGCCGAACAGCGCCCGAACTGCAGATCAGTTAAAACTACTTAACAATCCTAAAAAAGTGGGTGAATCTCCAACAACTACCAGGGAAACCTCTATATTTAGCAGGAGTCTTTTAAAGTGGAGTGGTGTATTTAGGGACAACACCGTTGATCTTGAGCGGCATCACAGACCCTGCTGCTGTAGTGGAGTAGGAATCTGTACTCCGGAGACGTGTGGACAGAAATCAAGCTGAACAGCACCGAACTGTAGATCAGGTACTTTTTTTGTAGTGGAGATGCAACCTAATCGTGCCACGTCGTGCCGTGCCGTGCCGTGCCGTGCCAAGGCGAGTAGAGCAGTGGAAATATGCCATTAGCGTGTCCAATTAACCCAATCAATGCAGAGCAAATGGAATTACTCAGAGGTACTCCAGCCCTTTACCTGTTGGGATTCGAACAAGCAACCATCCAGTTAAGAACCAAGTCCCCTTTGGTCTAGGCCATGGGCTGACCCATTCTGTGTCCAGACTAAATACATGACCATTCTGCTACCGTGAGCATGTGCATGCTACTTTCAGGGAGAATTAATGACAAGAAAAAACAATGTTGAAAAGTAAGAGCAAGGATTTCTATTATTAAACCAACAATGAGGTTAAAGTGAAAAATAAACTTAAAGTAAGTCTTTCAACTGAACTTTTTGTCCACAGATGTACACAAAATGTATAAATATAGCCAAAGAATTGTCTCCTTTTTTTGTTAGCAGAGAACTAATGCATAACCAGTGTTATAGTAGTTTTGTTGGTTGACTCACTTTTTACGACACAGTTTAAAATAGACAATTGTATTGTAAGTTTAAAATAATAATTAACTGCTGTCAGCTTTCACTTAGGAGAAAGTTATCAATGTTTAATTAACAGTGACAGATCCCTTCATCATGTTTGTATGCATGCTTTACTCGCCCCGCATGTGTCTTTCCACAGATACATTATTGGCTGTATCATGGTCCAAGGTTAAGAGACACTCAACAGTGACAGTGGAAACTCCTTCAGGTGACTTTCTTTTGTTAGGTCAGGAGAAATAAACTGTCCTCCTCTGATTCACTTGGTTAAATATGTCTTTCCTTTACTTTCTCTGAGCTGTGTGAGTGAGGTGTGTTTCCTGCAGTGTGTGACTGAGTGTGAGGCCTGGTCTCCACGGGCTGCTCTGGGCTCCTCTTTCCCTGCCCTCAGAGGCCTTGCTGGGAGCTTTGTTCTGCCTGGTTGCTGGTGTCTGCCTACGTACGACTCTATTCCCTTGAGCAGCCGAGTCATCATCATGCCAGGTGAAACCTGAGTGCTGACTACATGCATGGTCAGGCATCCTGTCACCTATACCAACCCCACTGGGACTGACCATGACAGTGAGGATGCCCCCAAAAAACACACACCCACAGACCTCTGTGTTTCACACTGCTGTGAAAATAAGAGCCCTTCAAATGCTGCCTCTGCGCCTTACACTTCCCACAGCAATCTCTCTACAGACATACTAGACTCAGATGTCACTACCATATCCTGTCGACCTATCTCCCTCCTCTTCTCCTTCAATGGATTTTTTTTAATTATGACACATTCAGTACCAGAGTCAAATAAGTGTAACAGCATTATGAAATCACCATTATGCGTTTTCGACAAGACAACCACATTTTTTTCATTCTGCTTCTCCCTCTTACAATTTGGAAAGGATTTTTTTTTTTTACACCGGATGCTCTTACTGACACAAACCTCTCATTTATCCCGGCTTTGGGACTGGCACTATGAGTACACACTAGATATGGCCCCCTGTGGCAGGGATCAATTTCAAATTTCCAATTAACCCAATCAATGGGGAGCAATGGGGATTGGGTACTTGGGTACCAGCCTATGAGCCGTTGGGATTAAAACCAGCAATCCTCTGATTACTAGCAGAGGGTTCAAACTTTCCCTTTCCACTATGCCATGAGCTGTCCAATAAGACAAGAGGACACATAGCTACAGTAGTAATTTCAATATATACACTTGGTAGATAGATTAACTCACAGATATGTGGGGGAAACAAATACCATGTGTTAATGTGTGTGGAAGTCAGACCTTTAGTTACTTCCACATACAACAATACGATTACAATTTTAAAGTAATTTCTTGCATTTTGGATTCCTCTCAAAGACCAACAGCATTTCATGCTGTTTCCCTCCACAGGAACACTGAAACAAGCTGAACTGCCTTTCCTTCCTTACACACACACACACACACGCACACACAGAGAGCTGTAATTATCACTCAGCGAGCTAACCATTGTCTAAAAGCTACACCTCACTGACAAGCGACATTGAGGGGAGGACACTCTTCAGCTTTATCACCAAATTCGCATGCTGGAGAAGTACTGACAATATATGCCCACACTGGCCAAAACACAAGTCCATTTATCTGAGCATCAACCAGGTAAACAGCCTCCCTCATCCGACCCGTGATGAATTAAGAGCGTGTCGGGCAAGAGGAAGTGTGGTTCATTAGCCGGGTTGACAGAGTCCCTGATGAGAATGTGTAAACAGCTCCACCTTACAGTGGCTACAGTTAGAACTTGCCCCTTGGAAAAAGTCTGCTTTCCACAAGGGCCGGGCTGCATGAATATTTTATCAGGGTAAATAATTAATAATTAACAGCAAGCAGGCCACTGATCAAATGGAGCAGTGTGGCAACAGACATGAAAAATCTGACTCTTGTAAACAAAGACGAGAGGACCCAGATTTCCACCCCTCCCATCCCGCCATCTTCTTTTTCTCGCCTTTTAAATATGTGCATCTTCAGTTGCCGCTGCACCCCCGCGTTGCTCTAAAACCACACACATACAGAAACACATGTATAAACACCCAAACTCCACATCAGCGACTGTCAAACACACACACACACACACACACACATGCTGCCATAACCCTCTCTGTCAGTCAGTCACATTTATACCCACACTTATTTTCTGCCACTGGAATGAAATTTTCATGTATTCCTTGGCGACCCGGGGAATGAGACTGAGCGAGAACACTTGATCTGGCCACCCGCTGTTTTCTGATGGAAAGATTTGCTTCTTAATACAATCGTCACTACTCCCACCTGGATTTGCCACACCGAAACAAATCCCAGCTGTGTGACTCCAAAACCTGACAGAGCTTAAAAATTCCCCTTATTACCATTCGCTTAAAATACCCAGCCACACTAACTTCCAACAATGGTGAAAATGCTAATCATGTCTCTCGGTAGCTTAGAGTAGCATGAAAACAGAGGCACCAATATGGGGGGATTTTGGGGAAGGTGCAAGGAGAAAAAAAATGAGGAAAAGGAAGAGGAAAAAAAGAAGAAGATGTCCTGGCTTTAATGACAAACAATCACAGAAGCGTCAGGACTCTTAAAAGATGCGTCGCCAAAATCTGGCACATCTTGCCATCTGACTTTAGCCAGAGGAGACATTTCATAAAAATCTGACTTAATCGTGTAAACAACACGCAGACAAACAGAAAACCACTGCAAACAAAAATAAAACAACTTTGGAAGCTGTGTACGGATCGCCTTCAGAGTTAATTTTAAAATAAGCATCCCGTTCCTCTGAGATTTTAATTAATGCTTTAATATGCAAATAAGTTAGCGGAGATAAAATCATGACAAACAGATGGCAAGTGTGGGTAATTATTTTGTGAATCCAGCAGGGGCATGTATTAAAGTTATGGCATCATTTTCCTCAGGCCTCTGCAGCCATGGAACAGAGAGAGAGAGAGACAGAGACAGGGAGAGAGAAAGGGGGGAAAAAAAAAACCTCTAATGAACTGACACACAAATGACTTACTTGTGTCTCCAAGTGACAAATCTGTGAGTGAGTCTGAATCAACTACTAATATCTAATTCTAAATTAGAGGGATATTTTTAATTGAAGACACCGACAGTCATTTGACTGCCTACGAAGCTGACACACAGGCTTGACATCTACACTTTCCTGGCCATTTGTAGCCTGAAACAGAGAAGTTTGAAAACACTGTGTCCCATTTAGTTGGAAGGGTTGCATTTTAGTCAGGAAAGGTGGAAACTGAGGCTGTATCCACACAGAAACAGAACACAAACATAAACACTCTTTTTCTTTGTTCATCATCATTTCAGGAAATGTCTTCATCCACACAAAAAAAAAACATTTCTAAACAAAGACACTGATCATGTGCATATGGCATGTATGCTGTACAAACTACAAAAAAACAGTGCTAACCACTAAGTCACTGTGCTGAAATGATCTCTATTTACAGCATATAACACTTTTCTAGTCTTGATGACAGCACATACCGCATAGTTTTACCATTTCCCTCATTTGCACACACTTTCACTTTCAGCACGTCTATGCAATGCTTACACATATACACAAACTGTGTATAAAAATGGTAGTTTTCTCCCATTGATTTGCAATGTGACCTGTTTTTGAAACTGGAAGTTCGCCAAGGTCACTGGCCACCAGGCTCCCATTGGACAATAGAAACCATCACACTGGTGCTCACTCAATTTAAGGGCGGCAGGTCAAGAGCTGGGGTACCTCTGAGCAAAGTAAACAATCCTCATTGCCCCCTATTGATTAGGTTGAATGGGACACTCTAAATTGACCCTGGCCAAAAGGGTGGGGGTCACCCAGTGTACTCCTAGTGCTCGGCCCAATCCCAGATAATGCCAAACCCGAAAGAAAAAACATCCTTTCAGAGGGGAGTTGCCCTCGGTGGCTAAATACTACTTTTGTCCTAGGCATTTTATTAAATATATTTATATTTATATTAAAAAAAAAGGGCTATGTGTACTTCTTAGATACAGTCTATGACCACACATCATTCACACGCTGCCGCCATAGGCACCAGGAGCAATTTGAGGTTCACGTTACAGTCCTTAATTTGTTTCTAAAATATTTGTTAATTGCTGAAAACCTCTTCACTTTTGCATAGCCATCAAAAATAAAGTTGTCTATAGAAACAGAGAGAAAACAAAGCACTGCAACTGAACATCCCACTCCCTCATGTCTGCTCTCGTATCAAAACTCTGCCCTTAAAACAAACGAAACACACACACTGTCTGAAGCAGAGTGGAGGAGCGAGCGCTGTGAGCCCAAAGAGAAAACCAGCATGTTTAGTTCACTGGGATACAAATGCATTGCACTGTAAAAACACCACAACTACAACTAAGTAAGCTAAATATTCTTAAGTTTATTTAAATGATCTTATTTTAAGAAAAACGGGGGTAAGCAAATTTTAGCCACTTTCAAACTTTTCAGACAAAGAAATGTTTACTTCAAGTGAGTCTTATTTTACTTGTATAAACTGACTTTAAGAATGTATATGTTAGAATATCTTATATTTGCACACACAGACACACACACACACACACCAATCTGTGATAGTCAATTATACTTTAGAATTTTACACATCCTTAATACACACCTCAAACCAGGAGAAGTTGGGATTCCATGCAAACTGTTGTGAAGTAAGCTGTAATATCTTATTAAGACAAAAGGTGATTTTTTTTCTTAAAATGTAATTATTTCCAAAACTTGCTTGCCGAGATTAGCTTTATTACATGTTTTAGTATTACGTATTATTTAGTAACCCAATTAGAACAATTTCCCAGAAATGAGGCTTATTTCTCATTTTCTTTTTTCTTTTTTTAATCATTGTAAAATTTAAAACAATATGAAATGGTGCAGCCTTAATTCACCTACCTGCTCCTCTGGGGGAACATGGTCCAAGTCCAGAATAGCAAGTGAGCGGTTGATTCTCAGGGCCAGACACAAGGCCATCAGGCCCCCGACCTTCACCTCATTCTGACGGAGGTCCAGACTCTGAATGTGATGGTTCTCAGCGAGGACCTCAGCCAATGCCACGGCACCTTGACCCAGGAAAACACCAGTTAGAAGGAACAAAGCAATTTAGTCTTGAAAAATAGAATCCTCCTTTGTCAGGACTCCTTTTTTAACAGGCTATTCTCTGGGTCAGATTAGAGCAGCCACACTTCCTGCGCACGATGCACATCTCGGGCACATCTCATATAAGTGAGCTGTGCTGCTGTTCTTGAGAATAAATCTTATCTGTGAGCCCCACACTGTTTACAACAAAGATTGCGTGAATATGATCTTTAACCTCTGTTATGTATTTGTAGACTATGTCACACACAGCACAAACTGTATTTCTTTTTCAGCTTCAAGGTAAAAATACTCAAGTGATTCTGATCCCAAATTCAACTGATATTTGTATTATTATTATTAATAATAATAATAATAATAATAATAATAATAATAATAATACTAATATGAAATATTAATTAATATATATATATATATATATATATATATATATACATATATATAACCAATAGCACATTTTCACTTATATGAGTCTCATGTTAATGACATGAAATTATATTTCCCTTAGACAGGAAAGCCCTTTAAAGTGGATCAGTGTTTGGGTTGTTGTACCTTCACAGGTGATTCTGGTTTGGGACAGGCCAAGCTGCTTCAATGAGCAGTTCACCATCAGGGATGTCCTGATCACCTGGATCGCCTCGTTCTCCAGGACATTCTCAGCCAGATCCAGGACCTCCAGGACCTTCAGTATTGGCTGTGAAACAAGTTTTACTTAGGTCATGGCATGATGATAACAGGGACCAGACACAGGCTACAGGCTGTGACACAAGCTCAACTGTCCTCCTGAGTGGACAATCACAACAACACAGCATCTGACAAGCAGCCTGTAAAAATACGAAGTTCACCCTCGCGTGACTAATAGAACAAGTAATAGTAAAAAAGCTGCAAGCTGCATTGTGCAGGCCCTCACAGCCGCCAAGCTGCCAGCTGGTGTTCTTCTTGTCTCATGTATGAAGTTTCGAGCAGATCAGTCAATGTGCTTTGATATGTTTCGTACAAATTGATGCGTTTTTCAATTGTTGGAACGATTATCATATTCAGACCAGTTCATTCATTTATTTCTTGTGCAAATTGCCAAGATGGAAGCCAAATTCAAAATGGCTGACTTCCTGTTGAACTGAGGCCATGGTATCAATAGAAATTTTCATTCGTAGTAGTAGTAATTTTCTAGGAGCAATGGCTCATGGCGTTTAACAATTTTTGACTGGGGGAGCTCTGCGGAACAAGTCACTTAAAATGGAAGCAACAGTTGGATTGAAAGACAACTGCTTTTCGGTGACCGCCATGCTGCATGTAAACAAAAGCTGACTTCTCTTTCGTGCGCCTCTAGCGTGCCAGGGGTTTGTGATTAGTTCCCTTTTTAGGAGTTTCTGAATTAAGCCTAAATGCCATCTTTGCTGAGGGTATCTGCACAGTGGAATTAAATCGCAGACTAGGGTTCATCCAGGCAAATCTTGCTCAGTCTTGATTTTTGTCACCAGTACCAACAAACAAAAGCATTTAAATCACTTTCTCACTCATTCATTTGCTACTGCTCTATCATCCACATGAAGGTCATGGGGGGCTGGAGCCAATCCAAGTTGACATGGCGGGGTACAGTCTGGACAGTACAGTCCATTGCAGGGCCAACACACATAGACGAACAATTATTCATTCTAATTTACCTTATAAACACAGGTTTTTTCGCATTTTCATCAGTGCTTTAGATATGTATCAGTCTATGAGTGTGAATGACTTTACCCTCCAGTAAATCTTTCCTTTAGACTCTGCAGTGCTGTGAGTGTGAAAGAGCTGAGAAGTTTTAATTATCATCATCATTATTATGCTGTGACTATTATTCCGTCTTGAAATTGTTTCCTTTCATGTTAAAAGCTCACAACTTCTTGGGCTTTCGCTCTCCAGAGCCGCATTAGCATGGAAGCATGATTAGCTGGTGCATAAAGCTGGGGGTGTCTGGGGCACACGGGGCCCGTGTTGCCCAACAGCTTGAAGAGGAACGCACCACCCACTCCTTGGTTGCCCCTCGCCTCGCCACCCTTGTTTAACTCTTTTGGTCACTGCTCTGAAGAGATTGAGCATGGGGGCGGAAGGAAAGCCAGGAAGGCGAGGAACAGACCCAGAGAGCATCTTCTTTAGAGTTAATTTGCACCGCAAACACACTTGAGAGCACCCTCCCCTCCCACCGCCACCTCTATTTTCCCTTGCTGAGTTGCGGCACACAGAGGCACTGGCACATCCAATGCATGCATGGCAAGACGTTTCTCCACTGAAGAGGAGAGGGAGGAAGAGCTTGTTGAATGGCTATGCACGAGGGATAATAGCAGACAATTAAAGAGGCGACTGCGTGGTTGAGAGTGTGTGAGAGTCAAGCATGGTTGAAGCCTGTCAAACGTAAACCACGGGAGGGTTGGAGTGAGAAGTATGAGAGGAAGGGGGAGGCGGGAGTGTGAAACCACCAAACACACAGTATGCTTTCTCACGACATGCCGGCTTAAAAAAGATGAAAAAAGCGGAAGCACGGAATGAGCGACATGCAAAAAATAAAAATCATTTTTATAAAAAAAATTACACCAAAGATAGAAGAAATTTTAAGATCAAGAGTCAAATTCTACAAACTGGAGTCAAGTGGATGTAAAAGCCCAGATATGCCGCCCCTCATCTTGGTCCTTCAAAAGACAACAACCAGGAGGACAGAGAGGACACACCAAGCAGAAAGGTTAATAACAGCTCTCCTCATCATCATATTCAACACGACCAGCGATGGCTATATAATTATCATCATTACGGCCTGTGAGGACATCTACTTATCCTCATGACTGGCAGGCCACATGAGCAGCCCTGCTTAACACACATCTATTATTTAAACTGTTCCTTCTTTTGGTAACACTGGAAGAGACAGGCAACGTATGTGTGTGAGTGTGTGTGTGTGTGTGTGTGTGTTGCAGGCCTTTAATTTCTAGCCTTCTGACTTCCCCATTCGCCACTCACATGACAGGAAGGTGCAGTTTATGCTGCCAATCAGGTGGAAGGAATGCATGTTATTAGAAGTCTACAGTGAAACGCGTGGAGGCGGGACATTTTTTTTTTTGGAGGGGGGGGGGGGGTGCTCCGGATGAGTCTCTGAGCTTTTCATTTCCTAAATACTGGATAAAGGGAAAGAGATTAGCTTAGCTTAGTGCCGAGTGCTGTTTTGATCACTTCATGGCCAGAAATAGATTTGAGTGGGTAACTGTTGGACAGATCATTTTCTTATCCTGGTTACTATTCACAGCACTTTTATGCAGTGTTCCGTTAACATCGGAGTCACAGCGCTTCAGAGAGAAGTCGGGAAAAAAACATGGACACAAACGTATCCTGGGCTAGCCATTGATAGCGGTACCAATAACAATGTGCACGCATTAGAAGAGGTCAATTAGACTTAAATAAAAAAAATAATGTGATAAACACATGGATTAGAGTTAAAGATAAACATATTGAGTGAAAGAGTTGTAAAACTAAATTTAACATGAATGCAGCATATATTTAATATGTTGACAGTTTCGAATAAAGAGCTGGCAATGTTTGTTCCTTACCAGAGTACTGGCGAGAAAGACCATGCCATGTGCAGTGATGTGGTTGTTCCTCAGCAGTAAGACCTTCAGACCTGCTGTCTGCCACCTCAGACCATCACACAGCTCCTCAAGACCTGCAGTCAAAAAGGATACATGAAACTGACAAGCGCTTCACACCTTATTTTATCTGTTTACATCCTCGTCATGTCCAGATAGCTAACAATATCATGAAAGTGTTCCTCTGAGTATTTCCTTGTTATTTAATTATTATATTATATATTAGCCCTCCAATACATACATGTCACAAATAAGATAAACTTAGATTATCAGTTGCACAAATGGACGTCTCCTAAAATACAAAAACATTTAAAAAAAATTAAAATATTTGTCCCCAGTACCAACAAACAAAAGCATTTAAATCACTTTCTCACTCATTCATTTGCTACTGCAACTGAATGAGGTCATTAAGGGGAAACTTAGACTTTTTAAGTTTTTTGTTTTTTGTTTTTTTTTTACCAGCATCTGCCAGAGCATTGTTGCTGAGCTCCAGAGTCTTTAAAGTGGAGTTGTAGCGTAACAGGTCTCCGAGCTGCAGTGCATCCTGGTAGCTGTTCAGCGAGTTGTTGGTGAGATGGAGTTCTTGCAAAGCCCTGTTTATCTTCAGTGCACCAACTATGGACACCAACAGAAACAAATGCTCAAGTCCATGATCAAATGATCATGGACTTTGTTAGTTTGAAGCGGAATATTATAGATTAACACGTTTACATTGTTGTCCCATTCTGTATATCACTCACTCACCCATGAAGAACATCCATGATTTTACTTCATGGTACCAGACCTGCTGTCCACTGCTGCCTCCATCAGCACATTCAAGTCTGATATTTAGCAAAAGCTGTGTCTCAAAACCTTAGTTTGGATTTAACTGAGTGACATAAACTTCCCATATGAGGCAGCAGTGGTTTAGCAGCTCCTGTATCCTTGCATGCTAAAATGTAGATTTTGTCTATATGTACTTTGGTGCTGGAGAGTGAGCAATTTGTTAACTTACATTTTTATTTGAAAAGGTCTGTCTAACAGTAAGTTAAAGAGAAGGTGTAGATTTTATGAGGTTGAGCCTGTTGAGTGCCTTACAGTAATATTATTACTTTGTGGGGAACTCTAAATCTCAACATGAAATTGCAGTAGACCAGCAGCTCCTGAATCTGTGATATCAGTACAGCACTTACATAGCTATTCCTTTTACATCATGATGTAGACTTTTTAATCGTGTATACACTAATATGAGTATATCTTCTTCTTCAAATAAGTTTTGGCAGTTTGCACACTACTGCCCTACATGCTGCGCTCCACAGTACAAAGTTACCAATCACATTTTCAAGTTCTTCAACACAGATCGAAATTGCCCTTCATTCTCATCCTCATTCTTTATTATTGTGAATGATACAACATATGGTACAGCTCATGGTTAAATGTTTCATTATGTTCTGCTTCTGAATCAGACCAGTGACCACAGACAGTCGTCCTCTCAGCTGGGAGTATAAAAATCACCTGGATCAGTTTGATTTGATGTTTAACTGTCCCACATCCCGCATCTCAAACCCAAACACACACACACAACCCTCATTCTTCCATTTTCATCCCTCACCCCACTCCACCCTGCTCCCTGCCTCTACCAAGCCCCCACCCTCCCTCTCGACAGGGGGTCCCGGCTGAGGATCATTGCCTTCGATTGTGGGGGGCCCCTGATTGCGGTATTGGGCGCTCGCAGTGGAGTCGACCGGATCAATCCCACCGATTCCACCATTTGGTCCCCCCTGTGCCTAATGACAATGTTGGCATTCCACATGCAGCCCAACAGGCTTGATCAAATCTGTGGCATTGATCGAGATGTGAGGGCGGCAGAGGCAACACAGACACATGTGCACTGCAGTACAGTACACATTACACAGATGCACAGGGAATATCCAAAACACACATTAATTCAATATAACTCTAAATTTTGAACAATAATGAGGGAATTTAAAGGGAAAAAAAACAGTGACCTTTTTTTGGAGATCCTGAAATATTTTACCTGGGAAGGCCTCTACAACTTCTTCTTCATGTTGGAATGGAGTACCTCGTGATCTTTATTGCAGTCATTTCAGTAGGAGGCGACTCCTGCTGTGCTCTCGTTTTCATGCTCAAGTTCACCTGCTATCAATCAGTCTATCACAGCTACAGTGCAACCTCAAGGCCAGCCTTCCACAATGGATCCTATCTCATATCAGATGACAATGTGCATCCTTTAATTGGGTGAGAGGGTGGTTCTCTTTTCCATACAAAGTTGGAACAGCATATTTCCATACAGTGTTTCTCACTGCCAGTTACTGTTCGGTTTGTCCTCTCTGGCTAAGACACAACTCTCTCAAATTCTCTCAAAACCACAAATTACTACAAGATGCATTCATGGAACTCCACAAACCCCACCTACTGCTGCCGATGCCATCCAGTGGTTATAGATATACAACACATAAACAATAGATGTGTTATTGCAATTTTCCCTTGAATATCAGGAACAATTTTAATTTTATAATTTTATAAAAAGTTTTTTAAAAGAATAGCCCGTTCTGTCACGATCCCTCAGCGTCGCCTTGTGTGTGTCAATGCACACGTTAATATTGCTGTTTGCATCAATTACTATAAATGGCTGATTTATTATTGGTCATGGAACTGTTGATATAAAATAAGAGTGAATATATGTGACGCCTAACCTGGATAATTTATCATCGTGAATGGATATCCATGCTCTGCTCTGAGGGTCTGAATGTGCCACCAGTGTATTTACATTGGAGTCAATTTAAAGCCTAGTCGGTACAGGAAAATGTTCTATTTTTGCTGCTACCTCAAAATCTTGCTAAGCACTATGTGGCGTATTATTGCCTAACCTTGACTGTGTGTGTGTCTGTGTGTGTGTGTGTGTGTGTGTGTCCTCGCTGCCAGAGCTGTCAAAGATGTGTGCAGTGATGTGTAAAGTGACAAGTTAGAGATTAGCCCTCTAATCTGGGTCTAGACCTGCAGAGATGGTCACAGGTCAAAATCTGGTCCTGCTGGCCACAGGACACACCACAACTCATCCGCCCACGCACAGACACACACACACACACGCACACACAAACAAGCATACATTCTTGTAGAAACACAGTCCACAGTCACACACGGTCAGTATTCAGTATCCAAAGCTGAGGAGTCATCAGTTGTGTGTGTGTGAGTGAGTGTAATGTACGTCATACCCAGTGTGAATAGTGGCATTCCGCTGAGCTGGGCATTGTGAAGGTGCAGCACTGTGAGCCGGCTGGTCAGCAGAGCTTTGGACAGAGACATGGCTGGGTAGTCTACGATGGGCGTGCTACAAATGTCCAGTCTGGACAGACACACACTCTGAAACACACAGGAATGCAGTTAAAGACAAAGACAAGTGTAATCTGAACAAAATGGAGAGATAGAAAAAGAGAGAGAATGAATGAATGCATGGACACAAAGCGCTTCACCATCTGTTGGCAAGTGGTTAGGACTGTTAAAGACCACATTCACGCCATAGACCATATCTGGCTGTACCACTGGAGCTTCTCTTGTCTTTTTTTGTCGCTGTCTCCCTGAGCACACCCACATACATGCTGATGGACACATAACATCAGTGAACACTCATACGTAGCACTATCGACATGATTGCATCATCCAGAATAATTTGTAATTTGTTTTCAGACATAAACTCTGGACAGTTTTGCTTTTCATGAATAATGAAAACATTGGGCGACTGTCCGAGTCAATGTCCAGAACATCCAGGGCAGGAGGTTGAGCCTGGCTTAGAAGCAGGACATTCACTCACTCACCAACTGAATTATCCAGAGCTTTTCCCGCTCACAATTTGACTACAGATCTGGCAGGAGAGGATTCCAGAAAATGTCAGACGGGACTTTTGAATATGTGTCTTTAAAGTGTCACTAGCAGTGTGTGTTATGGCTGAAATAACACCCTGTTTGCTCTGCCCGGCATCTCCCATTCCTGTCATGTACAACACACTCACTTTCTAGGATGTATACATTATTCCCCAGAGAAAGCCTACAAGAAAGATGACTATTCCACTGTGTCAGCCAACCTGCTTTATCAAATGAGCGAGGGCCCTCCAACCGGATGTTCCCATACTGTTGTTGTCAGAAATGTCAAGATGGGTTGTAGATTCATAGTACAAAATCATATCCAGCAAAGACGATGCTCCCTGGAAAAAGAATATATAGTGAAGAAGAGAAATGAAGAAAGCAAGGCTTAAAATTTGAAAAGGAACGTTATGAAGTTCTTTTTGGAATGAAAAAAAAAAAGAAACGGCCTCTAATCTGATACACAGCGAGGCCTGAATATGAAACGGTGCTGGAATTGGAAGACGAAGATGAGGGAAAATAAGTTTTGCTCATAAAACTCACATTTTCTTCCAGTTGGGCCGCCTGCAGATTGATGAAATCAAAGTGCAGCGATTTCAGGACGACTTCCAGAGCTTCACAGGAGCGCTGGTCTAATCGCTCACCTTGATAGAGACAGGCAATCAAATGGGAGATAATTGGGACGCTGTTTGCTAACAGGCAAAATTGCACGGCTATAAATGTGCTTTATTCTTTTACTGCAATGATAGTTGCAGCAGAAATCACAGGAAAACAACTTCCTTTATAGGCACAGTTCATAAGGTGTGTGTGTGTTCTTTGAATGAAGATCAGAGACAAGATAAATAAAGATGACATCTGCAGTTTGAAGGAAGAGAATGTGTGTGGGGTTTTTTGTGATTGGATTCCAAGACATAACAGCAGAGTCTTCATTGATTACTGATTATTTCTGCACAACACTGTAGTCTATAAACTAACACACAAACATAGTCTGATTATTTTGAGATGCTTATCTCCAAAATCACAGTGTGGTGTCAACAACTTTGCAATAACAATAGTCTGTATAACAATGAATATATATATATATATATATATGTGTGTATGTACATACATATATATGTATATACATATATATGATGTTGTCATTACTAGTTTTGCAAAATCAAAGAACTTTGAAAAACAAATATAATATATATAATATATACCATAGCTTTATGTATATAAAGCTATGGTACTTAAAGTAAAAAAAAAACTTCTCTCTGACCACCTACAACATTAATAATATCAGCAATAATAAAAAAGAATAGCACAACATAATATAGAAAAATACTGACATATGCTGGTCTGCATAATGTACCCTTTTACCTTTAAATAATCCTTCAGGTTTATGAAGTTTCTAATCAGAGGCAAGATAGTATGGCAAACATAAGATTTAATTAGGTGAGACTTCTGCTTGTGTTCCTACTGGCAGCCATGTTTTTAGTGTGTGTCTCATGCAGGCAGATGCACACTGTCCACTGGCGATATTTAAGCACCTCATAAAACCATACTTGAAAAACCTGAACTCGTCCTTTAAATACTATAGTTACTCATCTCATTCACATTTTACATTGTTCACGTTTGATATTTGAGTCATGTTATTTCTCATGTTCTATATATTTAACACTATAAATGTTATTGTCATATTGTCATATTAACTTTATGTATATATTGTGGTGTGAGGGTGCTGCGTGCTAACCTCAAACCATTGCATTGTAATAAGTAGTTTTAATGGTGGAAAGGTAATTTAACTAAAAGAAAAAGCACACAGAAGAAGAACAGGAATAAACATTAGTGTTGCAATATTACAGTAGGGTGGTGGGGGAGCAAGACAAAGTCTAGGGTTTGGAAAGTCAGCTACAGACCTTTAACAGGAGGCAGATTTATTCCCAATAAGATCATCATCCTCCTCTTCCTCACATATACTTCACACACTGGTATAGTGAAATTAGTTTAAGATGGAGCGAGAGATAAAGTGACTCTAATTATTATTAGTTGTCTTATTTATTTCATTGTCTACTAACGTCACTCTATTTTATGATCCACTTATAATTTTGTTTTAACAAATGAATATCACTGTTACAATTCCATTAGTATTGGAATATCCCATGTGTGTATTTAATATATATTAGGGATGAGCCAATACAATACTGATATATCAGGAAGAGAAAAACATGACTTAAAACCCCTAATCATCATAAACGTGTTGTAGGATTATGTAAGGCTGGACAATATATGGATATTATATCTATATGGTGACATAAGACAAGGTATGGTCTTAGAGTTTGGACATCCTCATATGACTTGTTGCTGGTTTTAAAGGCTCTTGCATTGATAATCATATTTATTATACTGAATACATTTGTATACTTTTATGAATTCTTCATTAAAAAATACATGCAATTGTTACAATAATATTTTTTTAAAAGTCACTTAATTAAACATGATTTTAAGCCTAATTATTTGTGTTATATTTAAAAAAATAAATAAATAAAGGTATCAATGTCAGACGTCAACATGCGTCAAGTTTTATGACTAACGTGTTTGTGCTACTGAATGAACATTATTACAGGTAACCCGGCAGAGTCTGATTACTGTCTTCCTCAGCCCTGATGAAGGGTCACATTTAAATTGATAATTAGTATTATGATTATTTCCAAAACGATATCTTCTCCCTCTGTTTTAACAGTAATCACATAACTGAGTGATAGCAGAGGGTGTGAGGGGTTTCGAAGAGAGCGTAATCTGAAATCCCATTTTTCCTAATCCGCCCTGCTTTGGTGAGATAATGGCCTACATCATCCATCAGTGCGTAACCGTGGTGACACCCATGAAGTCACTGCACACAACTTTACCCTGCTGCTGTTTGCACATTTGCATGCTGCTCTGCTACTTCCGTATTTGTAAGAGTAGGCAAAGACCTTCTAAGTGAGGACATGTTCAGCATTTACTGTTACAACACGCTAAATTGGATCTGAGTTTGGATTCAGGGTTCAAATGAGAATTGTGTTGATTGTAAGACATACTTGGTGACAAATTAAAAGAAAAAAAAAACGCCATCCAATGTTTGAGCTGCACAAAATGTTAGGACAGTACAGGCAGCAAAAACAGATGCTGCCTGACATTGACTCTCTGAAGTCTGAACTCTACTGGAGGCATCACTCCTCCAAACAATATTGGTGCTTTTTAATGAGTGTGATGAATGAATGAACGTTCCAAAATCTCTAACAGGTGTTCAAATGTGTTGAGATCTGGTGCCTTTAAGGTAAACAGATTGCTAAAATGATAAAAAGGACCAATAACTAAAATGTCCTATTCAAAATTATATATTTTCTGCGTCTCTTTTGCAGAAATGATGTAACATTGCATGTATGCTGTGTCCATCATCTGAAAACAGGCTCTGTCAAGCAACTATCAAACCTGCCGGAGGGAGCGTTTGTATGTATACAGCAGCAGCACACGCGCAGGCGGAGACAAGAAGCATTTATCCTGTCAAACTGCTAAATTATCAAAACATTGTGATTTTTTTGAAATTGTGATGAAACATAGGTGCTTTTTTGTGTTTTCAGTCGCTTCACTTTATTAGCTCAATGTTGCTGTTGTCTCTGTCAAATCAATTCATTGCAGCGTGGGAATGTCCAAAGGCTGCAGTCAGCCTGCATGTCCACGTGGGCCCCATAAGAGTTACATTAGGGCTGACATTATGTGTCCCAAGTGGGTTTGTCCATGGTTTCCATCGTGGCCCCATCCATGTTTGCCCACTTCGGCTTTGTTTAGACTGCAGCCCAAATCAGATTTTCAAGCATATCCAGATTGAATTGAGCTCGATTATTTGGCAGTCTGGACAGATAAAAAACACATGAGATCCGACTTTCTGAAAGATGATTCAAACCACATATGGAGGTGGTTTTGAGTGTGATTCTGATGGGATTTTTACAGATCTGTTTAAACCTGAACTTCTCGGTCACTCAGATAGGATTTCAAAGTGTCTTCCCCGGGATTCCACTGAATGCGTATCTGTCACGCAATTGGAAGTGATATGTATCCTCTTTAGTCAGCTTTCACTGACTCAACACTTGTGCTGAATTCAGTGCGTGGGACAGGAAGTACAACACCATAGTAATCCATGTGGAAGACTAGACTAGACAATGTCAGTATGGACACATAGATCGGACCTTATCACTTGCAATATGTAATGTAAACAGTAAAGAGCTGATACTGAGCGGATATGCTTACAAATCGGATTTGGGCTGCAGTCTAAACAAGGCCTTAGAAGCATGTCCATGAGTATCAGGAGTATCAGACCAATGCTGATACTGAGTATCTAATTGGCTCATCAATAGTTAGGTCAACAAACTCAGTGCGGATTATGTTAGTTGAATCAAGAGCTGGGTTTGACAACAATAATATGACCCATGCATTACTGCAGTACAGAAACAAATGAAAAACTGTTGCAACAACTTAACAATCCAGCAGAGTTACAGTATTATTATTAGAGATGGGACTTTTTTTCAACAAAGTTGAAAGTTTTTTTCGAGAGTTGAAATGTCGGGGGGCGGGGCTTGTTGGATTTTCATGTGTATTTGTGAATTGCATTTTGTCTTTCAAGTTATTACATTGCCTATCCAAATAAACATCATAACGTGCGGTACACAAAGGAAGGGGGCATCTCACCCAGTCAAGATCCTGCACTCTGGTGGACACTTAAGAAGCGCAGGTTCAAATACCTGAGCCGTCTGGCGAAAGCCTACCTCTGCATCCCTGCCACATCCGTACCGGTGAGTTTTCTCTGCCGCGGGATTAATAGTGAATAGACTCTGCACTCGCCTTCTTCCCAAACACGTGGAAATGCTTGTGTTCTTGAACATAAACTAGGCCAAAATGGTGAGATGTGCAGTTGGCGGTTACACCCGCAGACGTGGATTGCGTGAAAAAAAAAAAAGATTTGGATGAATTGCGGGCGGGTCGCGATTGAAATAAATAAACAAATAGATAAATAAATGAATTAAATAAATAAATAAACTATTATAGCATTAATAATGTTTGTAATGAGGAAGTATTATTATAATACCATAACATTTCTATCAAACTTATTTTCACTTCCTGTTTGGCATTTCCTGTCAGTGTGTAGCTTTGCACTGCAGCAGGACAACAACTTCGAAACAGGTATCAGGTGTGCAGTCAGGGGTTCATATAATGGTTGGTTTAAAGGCCCGGGTATACTTCTGCATACATGCTGTGCACGGAAGTATACCAGGGCCTTAAGTGAAAGGCTTTAACGGAACAGTAGTGTTTTTGATCATTGGCTGCAAATAAGGCGGGAACATAGATATGAAATGCCATACAAACGTTTTTCCTCCTCCAAGAATAAGGCAATGCACTGTGGCACAAAGTGTTCAAGCCATTCATCAAGACCAGAAAAGTGCTATATAAATACAGACCATTTACCATTCATACATCATATGAGGTCACTTCCTCATGTTGTCCTCACACTCTGTAACATTACACTGACCTGACGTTTGACATTTGTTATCAATACTTACAAGAGTTTGCACGACACTGTCAAGGAAGCAAACTCGCTCCATTCACAGATACATGAGGGAAACGCAGACCGGACGTGCCACACATTAACAGGAAGTCAGACACACCACAGTTACTTCTTCTGCATTCAAAAATATGGTCTACAGTAATCACTTAGCATTAGCTTAGTATTGTTTTCATGAGAAAGTATTACACTGATGGCCGCTTAAAGTAATTATCATTACCACACCTTGGAGAGTTGCTATTACTTACCAAGCATTAGAAAATTGCATTAGAGACATGACAGTATTATCATAATATTATCACCATATTACAAAATGATTAGGTGCTTCCAAAGAGGAAAGGCTATGCACACGTTTTGATCAGCAACATATATTTCTGTATATAAACCCATGCAAGTCAAGACTTAGAGTATGTAAAATAGTGTATCTGTGTGTGTGAGAGAGAAAGACATGAACACATACATAGACTCAAACATATTTCATGATAACGTTCACACTTTTTGCAGCACAAAACATCAACATAATATAAAATAGTTATGTCTTGTTGGATCCCGTGCTGTCATCATGACACCTCCAGTGGACGAGAAAGAGAATGAAGTGCTTCATGAGTGACGCACAAAGTCCGCGGTCATATTTAACGATGACAGAGTGAGGCGATCAACTTACCTTTGAGATCCAGACACTTCACACTGCCACCTACACACGCACCCTGCTGAAAGAGAGAGGGGAGGGGGGGTAGAAGCAGGAGGTGTGAGTGAGAGGCATGAAACGCACACACACACACACACACACACACACACAGAGATATTTGGCACCAGCAGTGCATCATCCTCCCTCCCTGGTCTCTTTCCGCACGGCCCTCTCCCCATCCATGCCCTGCTGGAGCGGTTTGATCAGGGAGGCTTATTGGACACCAGAGCATGAATTATAAATTTCACACAGTTTACCGCCGCCACCACGGATGGTGACACGGCGTCCTAATTAACCAGTGTATAATAATTAGAAACAGCTGGTCATCAGTTGATGTGTTCATTTGCCAGAGCCACTACATCTAATTTGACTGCATCAATCACCGGAGGTGGCAGATTTGTGCGGATGGTGGAAAACACTCCTTTTTTTTTTTTCTCTTACTGACAAGCAAAACACACACACACACACACACAGAGGAGAGAGAGATTATAAAATGAATTTCAGTAGCTGGGATCATTCTGAATAAGAATAATATAGAGCAGATTTTTGTCAAGACAAGCAAGGCTCCTCTTGAATAGCAAATTATTATTTTAACTTATTAGTATTCTTTCTTTTTTTTACAGGCACAACGTGTACTTAAAAAAATAAAAAAAAATATATAGTTGCACCATAGTTTGCAGCTGATTTGCATCTTGTCCATGCATGTGCAGGTAAAACCTAATACTGCACTGCCCATCTTCACTAATGACACTAATGTCATAAGGAATGCACACATGTACAAGCCACCAAAGTGAATTTTAAATTACTAGAGAGCAAAAAAGGTTCATTGAACACAGTGGTGGCATTTTTGGTCTAGATTTTGAGCATAGCTTGAGGTTTGTTTTGAAAATACATACTTATACATACATACATACATACATACGTACTGTGATTTAGCTGTAAAGGTACTGTGATTTAGCTGTAAAGGTACTGTGATTTAGCTGTAAAGGTACTGTGATTTAGCTGTAAAGGTACTCTGATTTAGCTGTAAAAGTATTGTGATTTAGCTGTAAAGGTACTGTGATTTAGTAGTAAAGGTACTGTAAATTATTTGTAAAGGCACTGTGATTTAGCTGTAAAGGTACTGTGATTTAGCAGTAAAGGTATTGTGATTTAACTGTAATGGTATTGTGATTTAGCTGTAAAGGTATTGTGATTTAGCTGTAAAGGTACTGTGATTTAGCAGTAAAGGTACTGTGATTTAGCTGTAAAGGTACTGTGATTTAGCTGTAAAGGTACTGTGATTTAGCAGTAAAGGTACTGTGATTTTGCTGTAAAGGTACTGTGATTTAGCTGTAAATGTACTGTGATTTAGCTGTAAAGGTACTGTGATTTAGCTGTAAAGGTATTGTGATTTAGCTGTACAGGTACTGCGATTTAGCTGTAAAAGTATTGTGATTTAGCTGTAAAGGTATTGTGATTTAGCTGTAAAGTTACTGCAATTTAGTTGTAAAGTATTGTGATTTAGCTGTAAAAGTACTGTGATTTAGCAGTAAATGTACTGTGATTTTGCTTTAAGCATACTGTGATATAGCAGTAAAGGTACTGTGATTTAGTTGTGAAAGTACTTTGATTTAGCTGTAAATGTACTGTGATTTTTGCTTCATATTTCCCATATAAATACAGTATTTTTTATGTAACTTCAGAGTAACAATGTCATACAATATATTACTGTGATCTCACAGTATCTCCTATACAAATACTTGTTTTTTTTAACTGTTACTTCAAAGTGATGCCATTATATTGTGACTGTCAATATTTTCTTTATATTATATTATTATTTTCCTCAAATAGCAAAATCTCATGTTATGGTCACAATAAAACACAGAGTTATGGTACTATATTGACAGTTACCACAGTTAAAATGGTCTAAAATGGTAGTTGTGTAATTTACTGTGACATTTAGAGTGAAAACCTGTGAAATAATTGAGGCAGAGACCAAAAGCTGCTAAACCTCCAGTCATTTAATGAGTTTGATTTCAATTTCGGCCTAATCTATAAACACATAACTACAAACCACTCCTTTGCTTTTCTTTTTTTTAAAATAAAAGACAGTGAATATCAGCCTATAAACTGTTTCTTTGACTGAGGACCTCACGTCCAGCAGGGGGCCCCAAATGTGAGCAAATTAAAACTGAAGTTGCTTGAGTGTCCACTGATTAATTCCACTTCTTACTAGAAAAAATAAAATGTCAGAGTAAAGATGCAGTTTAATTTTTGTTCTCTTATTATTTTATATGAATTAGTTTAACTGTACCGTGCAATGATTCACTATTGTGGAGAGGAAATCTATGCAACAGTACAGTGTTTGCAGTTCTGTGTGTCTTTGAGGAGAGTGCACTGAAGTTTGGATATGTTCATATGTTTATGTTACTGTATGTTTACATTCATTTCATCCGTGTTGTGAAACTTTCTCAACATTATCAACTTGAAGGTGCAGATGGGGGACGTGTGCACGTCTGTGTGCACGTCTGTGTGCACGTCTGTGTGCACGTCTGTGTGCACGTCTGTGTGCACGTCTGTGTGCACGTCTGTGTGCACATCTGTGTGCACATCTGTGTGCACTGTTAACGCACAGCAATGGACCAAAGGCAGAGCAGAGAGTGTCTGGTTGATGTAAGTGTAAAATGTTAAAATGTAAGGGAAACAAAATGTATTCTTATTTTCTCGGCCTCAGTGACAAAAAGGTGATATCACAGACATCTAAGCACCAATCAGGACGTAGCACCATTTGAATCTCTGATGTTCATATTCAGAGTCACGCTGTTTCACCACACTCCAGATGATTTTGTCACATTCACACCAATTTCATACATTTTTATTTATCTTTTTATTTTTGTAGTCACATAAGTTAACCAACACCAGAAGTGTCATTTCATCACGTTTGACATTACACCATAGTCTAAATTTAGCGTGCCAATTTGGTTCACAGCATAGAGGTTTTTCCCTCTGCATGTTTATTTTATACATATTTTTGTGCATTAAAAGAACCCTGAATGGAAAAAGTGTAAATAAAAACATTGGCTAATTATTATTATTATTATTATTATTATTATTACAATAGCTTTTATGCTTGAGGGAAGTGGAATCATTTGTGCATCATTAAATAAGGTAAATGAAAATAAGTGCAGTGGAAACTCATTTGGCAAAAATACACATAAATGCATTTTCTCTGACAAAAATTTAGAAAATATTTTTAAAATGTGTGATACATTGTCAAAGAAACCAGAGGGGTATTCCAGAAAGCGGGTTATGTGAGAACTCTGAGTTTGTTAACCCTGAGATGAGGGAAACTCTGAGTTATCCGTTCCAGAAAGAGAGGTAACTTAAACTCTGGGTCTGTTACTGCGGTAACTTACTCTGTGAACATAACCTGCTCGCTGGCAGGTTTACTATAAGAAACCCAGAGTTTCTACCTGTCTCCTCCCACACGAAGAAAGCAGTTAGACATGGATTGCCCATTCATTAGAAATCCAATCGACATCGAAGCCGTATTGATTAGAAATGCATTACGTCGTGAGAGAATCTTCAGACCCAGATTAGACGTTTTGATTAAAAATAAAAGACAAATTCACATGTGATTTGGTTCTTCTTTATTCTCTAAAAGTACAAAAGCAACAGTAAGGATTTGTAATATAGTTCCAACTATTAACATATTTCACATATTCACCTGTTTCACCATGACAATGCCCCCACCTCAACTGGCGTTCAAGTAATAGAATTTACAAGTCTGTTTTTCTGATTTGCCGGTCCAGGTACACCATTTCTTTCTTGGTTTTTTGAATGGTTTTCATTAGGTGCACCCTGTACAACTCTTTTACCGGCAACTCGGAAACATATGGACGACATTTAATTCCTGCAGTTCTCTCTCTATATAAATATATAAAAAAGTTTTATTTAAAAAAAAGACATAAGTGTATACTTGCATCTGATGTAGGCACTTGTGTCCTGGGGGGTGACAGGCTCAGATGAGCTTCCCCCGGGGATGCCTTCAGCCACAGGGCGACCCCTGTATTGGCTGAGAGCCACCTCCACCACCTCTGTCAGAGGTGGTGGAGGTGGCCCTCCACCCGTTTTTCGGGCCTCTGCCTTCTTTCTGTTGGCTGAGCAGAACTCAATGTTTGCAATCTGAATTAATATTTACGTTACGTTTAATAGCCTTAGTCAATTAAAAATAAAAAAATAAATCAAAGTGAGGTGCAATCATAGCCTAGCAAAATATGCCTTACCTTTTTGAATGATGTTTTTATGTTTCATTTTGAGCTGCTTCCAAGTCCTCCTTTCTCCTGTTGGATTGCACCTAAATGAAAAACTCAGATTTCATTCCTACTTATATTCATAACTATAGGCTTTGCTACGATCTTACGGTTAAATGTTACGTCAATGGAATAGTACATTCAAACTTACGCGTTGACTCGGCAGCAATTTTCTCCCATGCGGTCTCTCTCTCCTTCGCTGCTGCAGCTGTGTTGCATGTGCGGCGAAATATGTGCTCATATTCTCCGTAGCCCAGCAAAAGGATCTCCAACTCCTTCGCACTGAAATAAGTTGATTTTTTTTTTTTCTCGGTTGTCATGGTGACTCGTGGTATCGGGGCTCCATTGATGATGGCTTTTTAAAGTGGTTGTGCACGCGCATACCTCGAGGTTAACATACTCAGAGTTGATTGAACTAACTCAGATCAGCTGTTCTGGAACCGGATACTCAGAGTTTCCCGACTCAGAGTAAGTCAACTCAGAGTTCAGGGATAGACTCAGAGTGTGTTGAACCTGCTTTCTGGAATACCCCTATGGTCATTGTTGTATCAATTAATTTCCCTTTGTCTTAGCGTGAGCATGTATGCTGCAGTCCGTTTCTCCTTCCTGGTTAAATACAGTCAGAACTTATGATTCCAAGAATAACACAAGAATAACACTGCTTATTTTACTGTTAATAGCACTGCTGTTGTATTTGCTTCACAATAAATCATCCTTACACATAAAACTGTTTACCTTTATCTATAAATATGTTGCTAAACTGTTTGTGTGGACAAAATACCATGTACAGTGTTGTTGTCGACTGTTATTGCTATGTTTGCGTCCATGCTTTTTTCCAACTTCTCTCTGGAATGCAGTGACATTCCACCCACCTCAGAGTAAATGTACCAAACCAAGAGGGATAAAATTATCTTTGAGTAAGATTTAAGTTGTTATCTGATGAGTTTTTCCCCTATTATTACAGCATGGTTTGATCCACCCACCTTCTTCGTCATTAGAGTAGAATAAGAGTGAACATGTTTCAATGTTATTAGCTCCTTTTCTTATTCTGTTGTAAATTTGACACTTGACAATTTTGGGGTGAAATATATTCTATTGTTTTCAAACGTCAAACCGGATGCGACACCCTTGTTGCCAGGCCCATCAAAGCAGATCAAGTGATTTTTGAGAAATAGTCCTGCATCGATGGGTGAATGAAATGAAAAATGAAAATGATCGGAACACTGATGGACAGCGGGTGGTAACAAAAAATACATTTGTTTTTTATAATGAAAGAAATTTTAAGATATAAAATAAATCATTCTCATGAAGCCAACATTAAAAGTTCGATGCCACCGGCATCATCTCACTGAATGGCTCCAATGAATTGCTATGTGTAATGAATGTGGGTTAGAAAGTGTGTGAGGCGTTCATTTGAATTTTTACTTGTGTATTATTTGTATTTAGTGACTCTAATGTAGTTTAATAAGTTCATTCCTTTACGGAGCTTCACGGGCACGGGTGGGTGCGGGTTTTAAAAAATGGACCTGTGCCGGACTCTGTTCTGAGACTCCTCACAAATGGTGAATTTAAGTGATTTTATCCCCTCCCCTTAAATTAAATGTTTTGTGTCATTACACATAAGTGAGTATTTGAAAGGAATTTTTAGAGATGTAAACAGTTTTATAATCCCATAAGCTACATTTCAAATACCAAAACATCATTTTAAAATGAACAACTGAATATAACTGGACCAGGCTGATATTAGTTTAAGTTTGGATTTGAAATGGGCTGTCGGGCGCCCATGTGCTGCCGCCATGTCCTTCATAATCACGTCAGTTATGATCTCTCCTTGCGATGACAACTCATCTCGACAGGTTTTGCTGAATTGCTGCCTTCAAATTTGCAAGCTGCTGCTGCTGCTGCTGCTGCTGCTGCTGCTGCTCGTCTCCTCTGTTGTTGCTAAATGTGATTCATTGTTCAAAAGGACGCAGGAGCACAGAAAAAAAAATGTTGCCCGGCTTTCCTCGCCTTCTCCTCTCTCGTGCAGCAGGAGAGAGAGGAGCAAAAAGGCGGGAGACAAAAAGGCGGGCGGCCACACTGTGCTCCTGTTGAAGGGAATTAGACGGATCAATAAGACATAAATTGCGCTGTTTATGTGCACAAGAGGCTGATGTATAATTGGTAGAGGTGGTTGAATTTCCTCCCCATAATCAGCTTAACGGACACACATATACAGAACATTAATACATATGTATAAACATGTATGTATATACTACTAGTAAAAAAATAGTACTTAACGTATACAGTGATAAAAACACCGGAAAAGAATGGACATATAAAAAAAGGAAATAAAACACTACTGTGAGTCATGAAAAGGGACAGTCTGTATATTTTAATTTATTGTTTATTGTACTCTTGTAACCAGACATTTATTCTCTATTTAAACATTGTAATATTTGAAGCACTTTTGTGATATTTTTGGAGCAGGTGCTTTTGTAATAAATATTTTTTTAAATGTTTGGTTCATAAAGAAAATGAAGCGTGTAAGTCACAAGTGAAATGGATGGTGAAATAAATGACATGAAGTAATATTTCTGTGCTGTGAGACATCTATAAGTGTACATGTATCTATATATACACACATATATATCATATCAGTCCCATCATGCAGCTGGAGTACAGTATATTTTTGGTTTTGGTTATTATCTTTAACAGTCTTTGTGCTGTATATGCATTTTCTGTCACCACACCTTTTTTTTTCTTTCTGTCACAGCAACAAGGAAAAAAAAGTGTGAGTGTGTGTGTGTGTGTGTGCGCGCATGCGATGGCGTCCAGTGGCTGACTGGAAACTGCTTGTGGGACCAGTTTGTTTGTGGCACCGAGCCAATAAATGATGCCTGGTACAAATGGAAGCAACTGGATGAGGGTTCCATGGGTGCAAACACACACACACACACACACATTTCTTCGTCCTCACAAGAAACACTGCAGTGGCAGCTGTTTTTCATCTTAATGAATTTCTGAACTTGTTCGCTCCCTCTCCGCTCACTGCTGCCTCGTGGTGAAAGACGGAAACTGAAGGCACCGGCTGCCAAATCAATTGATGTGTCAGGAGGGAGAGGAGACAAAACGGCGTGATAAAAAGAAAAGCATTCCCTCTCTCTCTCTCTCTCTCTCTCTCTCAGACACACACACACACACACACACACACACACACACACACACAGAGGCAGGCAGCAGGAAAAGACAGCGAGAGAAGGATCTGGTTTCCAAACTTGACTTCCACAGAACTCATCTCTGGTGCTTTTTCACTATTCTTCACTCAGCCGTCCACAGATGCTCTGCCTCTGAGGGCGGCTTTGTATTAAAAACTCTTTGAGTGCACCAATTTCTCTACTTAGTCTCTTTAATTCAATGACAAAAATAGCATTTAATATTTAATATACCATATTTGTGTACTAAATGTATATTTGTCAGTTCATTTATTTTGTCTCAGTGCGTCTTGACACGTGTGAAACATCACTGAGGACGTGTCCAGATGCATCGACATGATGTATTTAAAATATATACATTTAGCACACACAAATGTGGTATATATATTTTTAATGTGGAATATTTGCGGCTCTGACACACACTGTTTGTGTAGTTCCATCACACACACGCACACACATTTTCACACACGTTTTCCCTTCACCATCTTTTCCGCAATAAAGGATAAATTATTTAAAATAACACGACCTTTTATCTCGCGCCCTTTGAAGGCGGCAAATTAAAAATGTAAATTTGGAGTTCATTAATATGCAAATGTATTCGCTCGCTCTTAACAATTAGCAATTAAAGCTGCAGTGTGAAAGAGCACAGACAAAATTTGTAACTTTGTTTCTCATTTTGAAAAAAAAAAGAGAGAGAGAGAGAGATCTGAAAACACATACATGAAATTCTAATTGACTCTCACAGTGTGGCTGCTTTTGTTCATCCACAGTGGTTTTTGAAATGTAGGATAGCAACTTCATTAATGCCACTTTACGTCCATTACACCCTTAAAGCGTTCAGAAAGTAGACATTCAAACCATTTATCTGAGTTCAGATCAGTATGAACTTGAATGTTGGCACAAACACGAGAGACTATAAACACAGGGATACAGCAACATTTACAATAACAGAAATAATAAAGGAATAAGAGTGAAGCTACATTTCATAGGAAGTGGATCGTGATGATAAATCCCCACATTCTTGAATAGGCCATCTTTCCATGGCTGTTTTCTTAAGGAATTCTGGGAATCTTGCATTAACAGGAATTTATTTCCCTATTTCTTCACATGCAGAGACTTTTTCAGTGTACATATGCTGAAATCAATTTGTTGATTTATTGTGAACATAAATAAAAATGAAATATATAAATACTGTATATATATATATATATATGTTAAATGTATATGTACATTAAAAAAAGGAAAATCTGAATAAAATCACAGACTTTCAATGACAAACATGAATTCACTAATGGTGTTGGAAAAGGAGTTTTTATAGAAGCAACATGCATTTACATTAATTATTTTTAATACATAAGTCCATTGTGCTTGTTATATGAGTCACATGACCTTGTCACATGACCTTGTCACATGACCGTGTCACAACGTTAACAGCAGACATGGAACTCAATACTGATTTTATTTGAATGAACCTAATTCAAATTAGTCTAACTATTTTCGTATTTATTCTTGTCTTAATTTAATTATCAACCGTGATAATAGGCAACAATTTGAGTGATATTATGTTTTTTTTCCTGTTACATTTTTGCTTATTGCTTTACTTTATTTTAAGTGAATACACTATGAGGACACCTACACATTTTCTTGTTCTTTACAATGACCACCAACATACAGGCTTAGGGCTTAATATACCTATTTTTTTGTCACATGGCCATAATTGCTAAATGTACAAGTGAGGTGGAAGGAGCTATTTTGCGCAAGCAAAACAGTTACATTAAGTGTAGTGTAGTCTTTTTTTTTAGAATATGAAACATGTCAACTAATCATATCACATGAAACACATTCAAGTGTTAATCACTTGTGAAGATTCACATGTACATGTATACATCTTACGCACCATATTTACATGCCATATACATATAAAAAAAAATACCAGTTTCTCATACTTAATGTGTATAATATCACTGCACATTTGACTGTGATTTAGTGTAGAATGAGACGGGGAAAAACATGTTCATTTGGTAACTTGATGTCCCCGCTGGACATGGTGGCTGATGTGAAAATGAAAGTCGCTTTAACTTCCATTTGGTGATGACAGATCTACTGGAGTGCTCCTCTCAAAGGTTGTTATTAAAGCCACACAGCAGGGACGACTCAGAAAACAACGTCACACTCAGGAGAATTTCAGTATATCTGGTGTAAACTTTATGTCTGTACCTCTTTTGTATTGTGTTGTTGTTGTTATATACATTATTCAATCCTGGTTTTCTCTAGGATTAACTACTACTTGGTTATATCATCACAGAACAAGGTGCAACACGATATAGTTCCTGACAAATACATTCCGATTTTTTTTTCTCCCTTAGGGAATACACTAGTATTTAATAATAATAGTTATTATAATTATAATATTACTATTCTGATTGCTCAGTGTTTGTCAGGTGCAAACCAAAAACCCCTAAATTGCCAGAAACGGCTCTGACGATTGTGAGCGCCACGCAAAAAGTGACCCAGTACAGAGAAAGCCACCAATCTACAGCAACCACAAATAAACCAAATGGGAGCGAACTTCACACGATTAGCATATTTACAATTTCCATATGCATGAATCTGACAGATCTACACATGCTTACGATGAGGAACTTCTTTTCACAGATGGTAATTTTGGTCGCAGAGCCTCTGGTGTCCGTGCAGGTCTGTAATAATATCCCACTCACAAAAGCTCTGATATTACTTGTGCGACCAGCCGACCATGTAAATTCAATTCAGCCTAATAGTGCACCACCACTAGTGCATCACACATGCCTTTCACTTTAACTGCTACTGCTCCAATTCAATTAGAGGCAGAGAATGTAAAATAGACTCTTTTACGTGTAGACAAGGTTTTATCCTTTTTTTTCCCCTTCCAGTTATGCCCGCTGTTTCCCAAACAACATTAAAGCAAGATCCTGTAAAAAGAACTACAAGGCTGTGGAGTTGCTGTGTTTCTTAATGAGTGTCTTTGTGTGTGTGTTCTTGTATTTGTCACCTTGTTAGGACCTTTTCTGGCATAAACACTGCTGTTGTCAGGACCAGGAAGAAGTTAAGTTTAGGACTCAGATGTAAGGTTAGACATTAACTGGTTACAGGAAAGGTTGGTGATAACCCGTTGTTTAGGCTGTCCAAATTAATGGAAGTCTATGCGGAGTCCTTAAGAGGATACGTGCAATAAACCTGTGTGTGTTCTTGTATGTGTATCATTGTGAGGACCAAAAATGTAGGGAGTGAGGACATTTTGTGTGTTCCTCACAACTTTAAAGGGCTTTGGGGGGGGGGTTGAGACCTGATTTCAGGGTTAGGATTAAACTTGGATTTAGGTTTGATTTATGTTAACGGTTAACAAAACAGTCTTTAACGCCATTCTCATTGTCAGTAGTTTTTTCTTTTCCCAGGTGTTAAATTTCATGTCAAAAATGAGCCAGCAACAAAATGAGAAGCATAGGATAGCACAGCATAGCAACACAATGGCTTTAAGTCATCTTTTACTTTGGTGCCTCGGTCAAACTTGCAAAATGAATTAGTTGAATTTGCTAATAACATAAAGCAAAATGAAACGAAAACATTGAGAAATGTCCGGATTTGTAAAAAAGTAGCATTTGCCATGGACAGCTATGCCAATTGCCAGGAGGTGAGTGTGCATCATAGCACGCTTTGCAGAAATGAAATGGTGACGGTGCTTTGCTGATTAGATAATCAACACGGAGGAAGATAATGTTGTGTTGTGTCGGAGTTTACCAATAGAAAAGGGGACTAGCAAGCTAATGCTATCCACAGAAGTCACAGAAGAAAAACACCATGATCATAAAAGTAATAGCAAGTTCACTGCTCTCATCCCCCACTGTTGAAAACAAATGTGTAATATACATAAACCCAAACTGTGACAGTAATATCTGCCGACGTGTCTTAAAATGTATTAATTTTACCCCCCCCGTTATTTTCTTATCAGGAAGTTGGCAACCCTATGCTACCGCTACCGCTCTACCCCGTCACATACAATGATACACACACCCAAAGCTCAACCCTACAAAACCGAGTGGACATGATGGATTTTATGATATTTTTATAATGTTTGTATTTAAAATGACTGGCTTCCCTTCCTTTTATTGGCAAATCTAAATTGCTTGAGTGTGAGTTTGTGTCAAAGAATGCATCTTTAAGTGGTTATATGGATTTGGGTTTCTGTCCAGTGGGAATGGGGTACATGACTGACATGTACATGTCAGCAACAGGTCCATGGTGACATATAATCGCGACACATAGTCCCCGATCCTCTCTTTTTTTTTCTTCTTTCAATGCATGTGATCGTCACAGCTGCGGCTGCACGCCATTTCAAATGCTCCACTAAGCGCCTCGTTACGGCGTCTCAGCCTGTAATGAGAGGAGCGACATATGTCCGGTTCCCCTGCTGTTTCCCGATAAGCCCTCACATTCAGGAGCGTGCAGGAACACTCCTCCACCTCCTCCCTTTTCCTCCTCACTTTTTTATTTTGCATGCACAACCTGCTAACAGCCACCAAGGAAAAGAGTGTGGCACTTACTTAGTGACATTTACCTCGCCGACAACTATTCCACGTACACAGGGGTGGACGGTGGGGGGAGATGGGGGGGGGGGGGGGGGCAATAACAATCAGCATGCATTTAATTTAAAAGGGGAGAAAAAAAAGTGTTCCCTTTACAATTACAGAGGCAGGGACAGATATAGCTTTCTCCCTCCCTCTGTGTGTGTGTGTGTGTGTGTGTGTGTGTGTGTGTGTGCCGGCAGACTTCCGCAGTGCAACATTAATGCTAATCAAAAGAGCTGAGAAAGCAGCGGTGGTCTGTAAAAACAGATTTTCTCTTGTCTTCTCATTTCTGGAGGGATTCTCTTTTTTCTCACCCACTCCTCCTCCTCCTCCTCGTCGTCCTCCTTCTCGCAGGGATTTATCTCAGGGAAAATCATATTATTGAATATGACCACATGCATTTAAAAGTGGTATTTGTGTATGAGGCCGCTTTTTTTTCTCCCCCCCGCTTCCTTGACTGTGTACAGGATGAATCACGGAAGTTAAGTTGTGGTAATTGATTTCTCTTCAGTCCACTCAACTGAATAATCTGCAAGGGAAACAACACTAAGCTGTTCATTAGAAGATTTGCCAACATGCAACTAATTCCGCGCTTTACTCTTCAAACATCATGAAGGAACATAAACTCGGATAGTAAATACCCTTTGTGTTTGGAGAGTTGGAGAATACTTCACTTTTTTGTAATCTTCCTCTGAATAATTAAATAAGTCAATAAAGCCTCTTTTCTTGCAGGTCAAAAAAGCCCTGTAACACCCAACTAACATCTGGCTTGTGTCTGCAACAAGAATGGAAATTATTACCATCCACTCTTGGGTCAAATGACTCTGCAATTCACACTTATTGTTTTGTTTTTTCTTCCACACTCCACTGTTTTCTTCTGTCTATACACTGGACATTTCCCCGTGAGCAATCTAAATCAATCTAAACCTCTGCCAGTGAGTTTAAAAGCGGGACTTTAGTGAAAGATGTAAAAATGGAACGACGGTGGTATTGTCACCATCATACAACCTGATAGATTTGATTATAATTCAAATATAATGAACAGTTTACCCACATTTTTAAGACACCAGTCACATCAAACATTTTCCATCAATAACAAATCTTCTTCTTCTTATCCCCCTTGATGACATCCAATGCCTTATTTCAATAATTCACCTAGTCCCCTATCCAATAACTGTCACTTTGTGGTCAGACATTTTGGAGTCATCCTCTCTCAAACAAGACAAACCAGTGTGTTGTGAAGGGCGGATTTTACCAAAATGTTAAATACAAGACATGTTTATCCAAAAATAAAGTAATTCACACCTTCATTTCCCCTAGGTTTATGTTAATGTAACTCTGTATCACCCACATTGTTGGACACTTTATTGCTTCCTAATTTAATACATAATTACATTCAAAATTCTAATATTTGTCACTCAGTGGTCTTGTCCTAACTCCTAGATTCCCGTCTTTGCCCTTCTCTTATTTAAAAACCAAAGGTGACGGAGCTTTCTCTGTTGCTGCCACAATGCTCGATGTGATAGTTTCCCATTAGGTTAATAATTCAATTAAATTTAAAGTCTCAATTTTAATTCGGTCTGATTGTGGCACTGTTGTGTGTATGTAATAATTGTAATTGTACTCTTACTCAAGTCATGTTAATTTAATGTGCTGTATAACTACATATGACTTGACATATCTATCTAAAAAGAAAGTATTGTTATTATAATATAGTTATTATTATTTATGAATGAAAAAGAGGAACATTAACTGTGCCTTTCTTTTTATTGTAATTGCATTACCATCCTTACCTATTTATAAAACTATATTTTGACTAACAAATCTATACATATAGTTAAATATGTGCAGAGTAACTTTTTTCAGTTATTATAATTTATGTTAAGGTTAAAACTAAATAAGGCATTCTGTGAATGTTCTGTTCCCGAAAGTGACAATATACACCTCTATCTTGCAAAGTCCATAATTAAATTAGTATTATTATTGTTTTAAAGTTCCAGTCCTAAAACCTAATCATTTCATCCTTGGACTATAACCAGACCATTTCATTCAAATCTGTCCTTCATTTTTTTTAGTTATTCTGCTCACAAACAGAAAAACAGATGAAAACATAACCTCTTTTGCAGAGGTAATAATAATTGATCAATCAGTCAGGAAATAACTGTCTGTCCTTGGGGGAAGTCAAATCCAACACTATCACTTGCATTAGCTGCTAATGTGCATCGCAGTCATTTCTCAATCTGATTAGAAATCCCCGCAGTTAAGGATCGTCCTTGGTGCCACAGCAGATGTGTACACTCGGAGCTTGATCGTCCCAATTACCTTTATAATCTCAGAGTGAGCTGAACAGAAACACACACACACTTCACAGTAGTTTGCACAGTGGAATCACAGAGTTTAAGCACGGTGGCCTCGGACCCCGCTGGCTCCAGCCTATAATTGTTTACCACTCCTATGAAAATGTCACCAACAGCAATACTGTTTTATCCACTTACAACATTTCAAAGCAGTGCAAAGGGGCCCGAGGGTGCAATAAAAAAAGCTTTAAATAGTCTTCAGTGCTGCTCCTCGGGGGAATCGCCCCTCGCTTGAAAAGACCTAATTTAATAAATTTGCTCTTTAGGCGTTCATCTCTTCGTTTTGCATCCTCTTATTATGAATTCATTCACATGCGGCCCTTTTGGTCTAAATATTGCCCCTCTTAGCTAATGCTTAACCATACATATTTTACTCTTTCAGGAGGACCACCTACATTCGTTTCCAATGCAACTGGGTTCATTAGCACCTCAGAGATAATACGCTGGCTATGTATGCGGAATGTAAGCACTGCTAAGTCTCTAATTTTCCACAAATAATTCCTCTTGATCTCCGGTGAAATTTATGCAGAGGGGGGTGGGATAGTGCGCAGCATGCTTTTACATGGTCCAAATAAAGAAAGTGTGTACAATAAATGAATTATAAATGGCGGCTGTGTGTGTGGCTATGGGAGAATATGTGTTTTTTGGTTTTTTTTTACTGAAGAGAGGGAATATGTGTGTCATGGAATAAAAAAGTGTATGTAATGTATGCAGTTGTGGTGTACAGTAGCATTTGTGTGTAAAGTTATGAGGAAGATTGCAGTGTGTCTGTGTATCTTCACTGGTCTCACAGTTCCATCAATAATTCACATTATAATAATCATGTGCAATATCAATTATCATGGATCCCGCACATGGCTACTTTTTCATCAGTCCGTAAGGAGTCACTTAAATATGAATTCAAACATTTCTTTTACGATTGAACTATCAAACATGAATGATGCAAGAATGGTGTATTCATACTGAAAAACAGCTACCAGCCTCTCCAAAGCAACAAATACGCCTCTGCTGAGCTATTGCTATTTCATTTGAAATCTTGCAAACAAGAAGGGGGGGTGGCCTGAACATGAGCACAGACTCTGACAAACTCACCAATATCTAAATTCCACCCTAACATCCTTCAAAGCACATAAGGTATTTTATATTCTGAAATAAAATGTTTAGTCTGAAGGACAACAGCACATGATAAAAATAGCGAAATGTTGTGTAAATGTATTTTTATTAATTGTCAGGTTGTTGGCATTTTATTCAATCACATTTTAAAACACAAGAGGAAAACGTTAAAGAGTCCCTGGAAAATTTAAGTATTATACATAATTAGACTCTATGAATGGTGCATACTGAATTAAAATAAACTCACTTCCTGTGTTAAACAATGCTGTTGTAGCGAAATGCAAACACGCTGGTCTCTTTGCAGTGATTGATGAGGCTGCAGTGCTGCTGTCAGTCTGAATGCAGTTTGTTTGGGTGTAGATTGTAATGATGCTAATTATCCAGGGAGGTTTATTATGTGTGTGTACAAACTGTGTCAGAGTTACTGGGTATATATATGTATATATATACACACACACATATATACATATATATGTATATATATATATATATATATATATATATATATATATATATATATATACATATATATGGTTTTTTTCAAACTCTTATGTTGACTGTCAGATGCAGTAAACACAGACAGGATTCAGGCGGTGAGTATTTAATTTCTCTTGGCCTTGCACCAGGTTATAGTGTTGATATTGATTTTTTTTTTCTCTGGTGTGCCGTAATATCATTGCATGGTACAGTTGTTCTCTGAGCAGAGTTGCTGATGTTGCATATCAGAACAGGACTGTGCACACACACTTTTCAAAGCAATATTTCAAAAGTGGAGTTTAAAGTCTCAACCTGAGGACTTTGTTTTCACTCTTTGCTTCAAACAAAGAACGTTAACCCACTCACAGTGAGAGGAGCTTCATGAGTAAAACCATACACAGGCCTCATGACATGCAAAGCTGTGACCACGTAAATAAAACCTGGTTTCCTCTGGGGGCAGTCAACATTTTCCACCTATTACTTTTGACATTCACAAAAGCAACTTATCACGTTGATTTCTTCATCATCTTCATCAGCCCTTTGCCTCATGTTTTAAGCATAATTTCTTTAAACCCCAGCCCTCTACTTCTTCCCCAGTCCCCAGTTCACAGGCACCATCCCATGTCTTTTGTTCCCAGCTCTCCGTCTCTTGTCAGCTCTCCCTCAGTCCTCTTTCAACATCCTCTGAGTTATAGTTCAAGGTTTTTAAAGTGAAAACATGGCTGGCAGCATGGACACAAAGAAATACCGATTTGATTAACCATGACAATCTGCTTGGGTCTTTATCTCATATACAGCCTTTTGCAACTGGAAACTGAAGTTTGTAAAACACTCCTACACCAAATTCCATAGAGAGAATGTACATTTCCAGCTTGCAGGGTCAGAAGAACTGCTGATCTAGTAAGTTTGTTTCATACAGTATATGTAAATTAAAACCTAAAAAAAAAATCTTCTCCATGGACTTTGGTGCTGGGAGTGAGTGATTTTCATAGTGATACTAATTGTTTAAGGTTCCAGTCATAAAAAGTTGCGTAATAGCAAGATAAAGTAAGATTGTATAGACTTATGCTGTGGTCACAAACTTCCTTGCTGTCTTTATTCCAAGCTTTTTCAAGCGAATGACGCAAAAAACTGAAAAAAAAATGAAAACCCACTCTGCAACCACAGAGTTAAGGAAGCGTATTTTTAATTCATTGAGGCCTCTGTGAAGTGGGCAAAATTCTATATATTTGCTTTTGTCTGCACAACCATGTCATCAGTGAGAGTGAATCTTTGGCGGTCACTGATCATACGCCAGGATCTCATACAACCACACTTCAAACAACCTGAACTATCCCTTTAACTGTTAGAACACAAAGCATTTCGGCTTCTTTTTTCCTTTACTATGTTTAAATGTACAGTATATACAGAGGCTATACATTTTTATGTCTTTTTATGTCTATTTTGTGACTTCTGCCAAATTATTGCTACTTTATATCACTACTGAAAATGCGATATAAAATGACTCATAACTTTGACTCAACGACACATAAAAAGACGAAAAAAAGATTTTTTTTTAAAGCCTGAATATGTGACATAAACACACCACCCCGGGATATCCACCAGCGACACAGATCTGTGCCACGTGAGCACTAAGGGTTAAGTTGTGCACTTCCTCATCACCCCAACAGACTGAGACAAAAAGTGACATAGTGACACAGACTTGATACAGACTTGGTTTTCCTGTCAAATGCAATGGTAAATACAGACACAATCAACCCCGTCCGGCAGATGCAATGTGACACGTACAAAGCTCGTGTTGATGTGTGGAGCAGAGCAGTGTACCTGAAGCTGTTGCAGCACGTGTGCTCGTGGTTGGACCTGGTGTCTGGTGCAGCTCTGCTGGTAGGCCTCCATTACCTCTGTCAAGGTGAGGCAGCTGTCAGCTGAAATAGAAAGGAACGCAATCATTCATTGCATCCCAGTGAGCCACCAGCAACCATTCAGAAGTGCTCAAGAGGCACGGAAACGCCATACGGTGAGTCGTGCTCCATTATTGTGTGTGTGTGTCAGTGAGAAGTGAGAAGGATTTGAATGTCTAATGATAAATCAACCAATCAGACAGCTCGCTTTATCAACCATAGCCTTGTGGGGATGATGAATTCCAGATGCAAGCGACCACAAAGGTTTTTTTTTAACGACTGAAACATGCAAACATTTTTATTTTTATGTATCAATAAAAAGCTGCAGAGTTGCAATTTAGTTTTATTCATTTTAGAAATGACAAAGAAAATCAAGTTCTTCTCCTCATTTATTAAATCAGTCATAATATCCATACTATTAGTTTCCCCCTTAAATCACATCCACGTTTAAAAACACATGTTGAGCACGTGCTGAGCAGTAACTTCACACAAAATGATGGCAATATGATTGTCATCAAAAAGCAAAAAATAAATATATATCTGTGTCACATAAACACACTGGGAGCGATAACACATCCCTTTGAATGTTTTACCTCAGATATGTGAAATGTATTTTTTTTGTTTTTCACTCACATAAAGGTATTTAACAACTTTCGTTATCGACTGACTTAGATTCCTATCATGATAAACTTGTTGGATATATGTGAGCGCTCTGATTCTGGCCATTGCGGAGCTTCAGGGTGCTTTAGATCACACTGGACGATATAGGCATAACAACACTGCCACAATTAACATTGCTAAACTGTTTCAAATGGGGATGCACCTATTGCAGTAGAAGATGGATGGCAGTTAAACACACACATTCATCACGTGAGGGCTCATAGTGATCACCCTATACAGCACTGTAAACACTGGAGCCAAATGTGAGTGGAGATAAATACTCAGCTCTTTCAGTATAAGGTGGAACAATCGTTTTTGAATTGAAACTGCTTAATTTGCAAAGCTGCAATTTCATTGTTTTATTTTTGATTATTTTGCCAATTTAAAACACTTTGCACAGTTACAATTCAGCTGCTACCATCACTCACTCAGCCTGTGCCAGAATCCCTTTAATAATGTTGGCTGCAATAGTTTTGTGCATTATCTCCTGCTTTTTTTGAGGACCTCTATAGTTAAAAAAGGTACAATTGTTTATATGGGTTTTTGACTATTTGTCCGACCCTCTCATTCTTGTATTATATTGTATTTGTATTCTTATTATGCTAATTGTATATGTTATTTTCTGGACAAGGTCACTAACAATTAAGTCAATGCAAAATGGATTGGCAGTTATGCAGCTATGCCAAAGTTAAAAAAGAGAAAATTGAGTGAAAACTTCCTCAATCCTTCCTTTATTTTCCCCACAAATTTGTTCATAATCTGCCCCAGCTGATACAATACCAATATCACAACCTTGAGTCTCCACCAATACCAATATAGTCCAATACAGTACTTTAAATCGGAAAATATGTTGACTCAGTTATGGATTATATCAGATTTGGCAATTGCCTTTTACCAATATCCAGTCATGTGATTTTACGACCAGTATCAGACCAATATCGATACTGAGTATCGGCTCGTTCCTACACAGTATCACACAGTGAGGGACAGGTATGACAGCCAATCAAAACATTGTGCAAGGGCTACAGACACTTCAATTGTTGTGAAATTCTTTTTTTTTATTTTCAACTTTATTAACTGGTGGCTATTAGGACAGATTATAGCTTTAAACAGCATCTTACCCCTTCTATCAGCATCCCTGTGCTCAGCAAAGCCAGATACTATCTGTTCATCAGGTGGGAAAGACACATGTTTTCCTCCTGTACTTCTCTTCTTCTGGTTCTTCTTCAGTTTTCCTGCTCTGTCATCGCTCTGCTCATTAATCTCGCTGTCACTGCAGTGGGTCATCCTCTGTCTGAAACTTTCAGGATGTCAAAGGACACACATGACGTTTCAGCGACCACCGTAGCGGCACTAAAGTGATCCTCATCTGCGGCGCCCTCTTGGACATAAAGTGCTACTCTCTCCACTCTGTGGCACATGGAAAGACCAGCCCCCAAAGAAACAATATCTTATTCATGAGTTGTGTTGTGAGTGAAACCTAATATGTTTGTGTCCAATGATGCATCCAAAGTAGGTAAGGCCTGTGCACATTAACATACGTATTTGAATTCAGCATTTACAGCGACATTCAGGAGTACACTGGCAATAAGATGGGCAGGTATATTGAGTGCACCTTTTTCAACCTCTCTGCTTAATGTGAGCTGGGTCACTGTAGCCACTTGCACACTAAAATTCGTGGGTAAACCTGCGAAAAAGCAAATTGACACCATTCCTACTGTCAGTGGTTGTTCTGGCCCACTTTTTTCAAAAGCAAAACAAGTATGAAGAATAAAACAACAACACAACATGATCATGTTGATAATAATAATGTCATACTATTGTGTATCTTTAACTTCTCTGTGAGTGTTCTCATTCATTCAGGTCAGCTATATTAAGTAGTTAGCTATAAGCAACTGGACTTGCTTGAGGAATTGCTTGACTCTGTGTTGTTGTGAGCAGGAAACAAGATTCTCTTTCAGTGTTGCTGTATATTCTCTGGGCAGAAACAGATTGTGTACCGGTCAATCCCATAATATGGCTCTGACATCCAGCACTATGACAACAGCAATATGTTGCCTATTAGCACAAAGGCTAGTTAGCTAGCCAACTTATCGACAATGTGTATCTTGTAGAGCTGAAACAATTAATCAATGAATCGATTATTAATCGATTACTAAATTATTGGACAACTATTTTGATAATCGATTAATCGGTTCAAAGCTTTTTTCTAACAAGATTTCTGATTGTTTAAGCTTCTTAAATGTGAGTATTTTCTTCATTTCTTTGCTCTGGATAACAAAGATTTCTTTGTTATCCAGAGCAAAGAAATGAAGAAAATTAAAAGTGAATTTTTGTTTGTGGACAAAACAAGACATTTGAGAACATCATCATTTCCAGGTTTGCCGAACACCAATCAACATTTTTTTTAAGGCTGATATTTTATGGACCAAACGATTAATCGAGAAAATATAACTCAATATACTAGAGTTGCAGCTCTAGTATATTGCTGATGATATATGGACATTTTAATACTTAAGCGTACAACAACTCTCTCATAAAAACTATGGTTAATAGTTCTAATATGCTCATACAGTTTATATTAATACATAATATTTGTACACAGTGATGTGACTTACCTTGGGCACAGCTCTCATAGAACTGGCAATGGCCTAAGGCACTTGCATTTACCTGCTACCTAGATGGCACCGGAGAACCATACTTCATACAGATATAGATATACAGATATATAACATGAACGTTACATTATGGCAATAACGTGGAAGTTAAGTGGAATAACATACTATGTTACACTTGCTAACTCAAGCAAGGCTATCACTGTTACTATCTTTGTCGATGTCTTTTCCTCTTCTTGTGTTTGGAGGTGGATTGGTCTGTTTGATTGATGAAAACTTTTATTTTATTTCCTTAGTCGCCCTGGCTTTCTTCATTATGTCTGTTTCTGTGATTATATACATTGTAATGTATACTTGTTTGAATAAAAAAGAGGTTTGCACACATGCTCAACATCTTGTTTCTGCACTGTTCAGGCAACACTCAGCATTTGCATGTGGAGCGCTGATTGGCTCCAGGGAAATTCAGCAACGTTCTGATTGGCTCTGAAGGCGGCATGAGCAGAGCGTGGCACTGAGCCTGAACAGTGCAATGCTGCTCTCATGTCTCTGCTCCTGAGTGGATCTAATCTCACAGCATGCATGGCTGTACAAAGTTTTGTGACGGGCCAAAACATACCGAAATACCGTTGTTTGCCATTGGGTATTGAACAGGGCGTATCGAACCTCGATATGAATTGACCTCATATACTGACCTCTTCTTTTAACATGTTTTACATACATCAAAAGAACACTTAATTAACAAACAACACGGAGTTACAATTCACAAGGCAAATAATAGCAGACTTTTAGTTTATAGAGTTTATAGATTCTTAAGGCATACATTTCTGTATGTCTGCCTATTGTTGCAATTACAGGTGGCCATGTGTGTTTCCGTGTAATTTCAATTTAGCAGCATCAGTTGTCCGTTAACCACCACCCCTAACTTGGGGCCCTAGGCAATTTCCTTGTCTGCCATTCCTGTTGCAACAGCTCTGGCTATAGGCAATAAGCTAGTCTATTTGCCTATAGCTAACTACTGAATACAGTATATCCTTCATCCTATCTTCAATTCATGTTCAAACTCAGCTGCAATCTCAGACACTAATAGAATGAAATCAGGTGAAATAAAAATGACTGAGCACTGTCTCAAGCTGTCAAAAGTAAGGTTAAATAAAAACATAAATGGGTAAAGGTTATGCTTATGGGAGGATGAGAAGAGGGTGAGGCTGAAGAGATGAGAGGATGGAGCTTCACTGAAGAACTTTGAACTGTGATAAAGAACTTTGAACTGTGTGTCAGGGCTTTGAACTGTGATGACTGTGAATAAGAACTTCAAACTGTGGAGGGCAACATTACACCTCTCAGTGTACAGCCTGGCAGAAATTAGAAGAAGAGGAAGAAGGATGTGTTATATAGCCTGCCACAAATTATTATTTGTATAAGAGGAACTCTAAACTGCTGATTAAGAGCTTTGAACTGTGGACAGAAGCATTACAACCCTTAGTATACAGCTGGATGGAAATTATTAGGTGAAAGTTACATCAGTGGATTCCAGTGAGCTTTTGGAGCAGTTAGTCATCGACACACATACAGGAAAACATAAGGTGAGAAATAATAGACTAATAAATCAGAGGAAAGTAACTTCATATGGTCTGTTATGTCAGCCAAACACAGTTTTTAATTTGGATAGTAATAATAATTAAATTATTATTTACTATTATTATTGTTATTATTATAATTATAATCCTTCATGTAATTTCAAACCATTCTTTTTTTTTTAAATGTTGACCCGTGCCATATGAAATATAAATGACTCAGGCGAGAAAGGATCGTCTGTCTGATGCAGGCATCGTCACTAGCTCTCAGTCACGTGACTTCACATGGGCGTACTCGACGGTACCAATAGAGTGGCAACATTGAGTGACGTCACTTCCTTACCGGTAGTTTTGCGGGAATTTCGTTCCTGACGCAGTTAAGACCCCAGTTGCTGATAAACAACAAAGTAAAGGTGAGGATTTACAGATTCACTAAACGCGTGACGGTCGTTTGTAACCGCAGTGGTTCAGTGGAGTGGGGCGTTACGCTGCAGCTAACGACAGACAACCTTAGCTTCGTTAGCTTTGTAGTTAACCAGCGTTTACAAGAGCCTAACGTCTTTTGCTTCTCTACCTAGCTAACTTGGCGGTTTTACAGACCTATTTTGCCTCCAGGTGAATGTACTGTGATTAACTGTACTAGTAATGACTGTGTAATACAATTATTATTGCGTTACGCTGTGGGGTAAAGTGGGGCATCACATATGAAACCATGTATCGCAGCATTTAGATGATTTAGCTAGCTGTACTTTTAAGTGTGTGTGTGACCAGGCCCTAAAAATCCTAGGGATACATTTAATACATTTGTTTACCACAGTACCCACACCTGGAATTAAACACCTGTTTGTTGCTTCATATTGTTCGAATATCAGTCGAAATCAACAGTGATAGACATATAATGGAAACAGTTGGATCGTGTAACAGTCTCTCTTTCTCTCTCTCTCTCCCATGACTTTTCCTTCCCAACCATTTCTCATATTTGTGTGTATTGAAACAAGGGGGAAATTTAAATAGTAGTTAGTAATTCATAATGCACACACTCTAAAATGCTGTGGTCTGATCCCACACTGAATGTACTATACAAATCCAAATCTTCCAAAGTTGCTTTGGATAAAAGTGTCTGCTAAATGACATGTAATGTAATGTAATAAAATCTGACAAGTAACACCAAAGGAGTCAATTTAATGCATTTTAAATGTGTCATTAATTGGGAAATACAGACACGGTTTCATTAAATTGTTTTGTGATTCATATACAGTACATAGCAAAACAGTCTAGCACTGTTAAAACAACACAAGGACAGTCAATTTGATTCTTTATATTTACCTTTTAGTGTTGTTTTAAGACACAATTAGTTCATTTGAACACAAATCCTGTTATGTCTTGTCTTAATCAGAATGTTGTGTGAACGTGTCACTTTAACATGGCACAGTGTACTGTATTCCTTTGCATTGGAGCAAAAAAAAAAATCAACTTGTGGGGGCTAAAGCCTGGGTGCAACATACATTGACAGAAAAAACAAAATGTGCAACTCATTATGTTTTTTTTCAAATGAAATTATCAGGATTGTCAATCAATGGAGTGGGAATCAAGCTTAAACATCCTAAGGTCACTCATGGTAGTGGGGGTCTGTGGGGGATGGAATACCACTAACAGACATGTGTGACTGTACATTTCAGATGCCCCCTAAGGCCAAGGCAGCAGGCAAGGGCAGAGCACCAGCTAAAAGGAATCTGGCAGAGGAGTTCCCACCTGGAGAAGTCCTCACTGACACCAGGAAGAAGGCCTGGAAACTGGGGATCCCAATCGGCCAGGGAGGGTTTGGTCTCCTTTATTTAGGTAAGGAAAAGAAGGTACTTTTTACAAAGGCTACATCTATCCAACCAGCTCTATAAACATTTGAGAGTGTTGGACAACCTTGAATGTATATAGCCTTCATTTAGCATAAAAACTTAGTTCATCCATTATGGGCTGCTGTAAAAACATGGTGGCCAATGTTGAGCCAAAAATATTCATACAAACAGGTGATTGCACACAAATAAAAACATATATAATTAATTTATTTAAACTTTTACCAAATTAAAGTAATTCCACATAAAGTTTACACAATGAACCTTTAAAAGTTAACCAAATTAACCTGACCCGCAGAGGGCCTGTGTATGTAATTGCAACATTCTACTGCACAAGGCATTTTGGTGATTTCTAAAAAGCACTTTGTTCTTTTTCTTGTACTCTAGCTAATGAAGATTCTGCAAAATCCGTCGGTGCCGATGCTCGCTATGTCATCAAAGTGGTAAGATTAAACATCCTAAAAACATGAGGGGCGTGGTGATTTCACTATCCATCACAATGCCAATCAAGTGGGTTGCCCAATGTACTTTGTGTTTTTGTCAACAGGAGCCCAGTGAAAATGGACCACTGTTCTCTGAGCTTAAGTTTTACATGCGAGCTGCAAAGCCTGATCTAAGTAAGCTACTGAACACGCACAAGCACACACATAACACACAATATAACACAACACACACATTCACACCAAATCAAAGTTAGCCCTGTGATCATAGCACAACAGTCTCTCACCACCAGGGCAAACAAATAAAGAAAGCTTACTTTCTTAATTAAACAAGACAGTCATGTAACAGAGGCATGGGAGGCCACATACAGAGGAATGGAATCTTTTGGTAGAGGCGACGTTGGCCCCCAGGCCACAGCTTTGCATTTTATATAATAACAATCCAAATGTCAATCTCCCCTGACAATTAGCTGCTATATTACTAAGGAACCAAAGGCTCATATTTTATTCATGCTGGAATCTCACGTTGTTGGTAAATATTTGTCCCAGCAGCAGATTAGCTTACAGCCCCCCTCACCACAACAGCACACACACAGAATTATACTTTTATTACTCTGAGTATCACAGCTATCACCCACACACAGCACCACCAGTTAGCACTATGTTCACAGGACGTTTCTTTAATCAAAGTGACTTTATGTAATTTGCTTTTCATAGATGTATATACAGACCTTATAGGAAAATGTAGCCAGATTTTCAAAATGTCCTCTTGTCTTGCAGTTCAAACCTGGATCAAGTCTCACAAGCTGAAACACCTGGGAGTTCCCAGGTACTGGGGCTCAGGTCTGCATGAGAAAGGAGGGAAAAGGTAAAACTTTGACCAAAAAAAACTCTCATTCACATTTCCACTCTCTTTTTTTTGTCAGTGTTTCAATATAAACGGACCTTACTGTGCGACTAGGTTTTACTTAAGGTAGAAGAAGTACAACATGCTGGGAATGTACAACTAATAAAAAAAAAGTTTATAGAATCACTGCAATGCAAATGTATTTCCTGTGCTTTATAATTTATACAACTTTATAGACAAAATAGTTACGTGAACAGCACATAGAAGTATCAGCGGCATACAGATGAAAATTAGCCACAAGGTAGATAAATCTGGCACAAAGCATTTTTTGTCTTGCATTTTATTTTTTTTATATTGTCAATTATGCAAATACATTTAATAAGCTCACGGTTTAAAATTAAATAAATATATAAAATGCACTTAATATGAAATGCAGTTTTATATTATATATTTTATATTTATACTATATGAAACAACATTAAGTAACATAGATTTAGCATGTTATCTTCTGGGTTAGAGGATCACATAATGATCACACTAATGATTTCCTTAAATAGATTTTTAAGATGTTTGAAGGTCCTTATAAAAACAGTAATATGTGAGATTAACTGCCTTTTTTGTTTGCAGACACAATCACACATTTTGGGAACTGTCTAGTGAATATTTTTCTCCGTGGTCTGGAAAAGGCTGATTATAATCTGATCAGTACGACTAGAAATGCGACAGTATAAGTACTAGGGCTTGTCTGACCCTTCAGATGTAAGATGTTGATCTCATGATTTTTGTGCCTTTCAGGTACAGGTTCATGGTTATTGACAGGCTTGGCACAGATCTACAGAAGAAGTTTCAAGAATGTGGAAAGAGGTTCTCCAGAAAACTGGTTCTGCAGCTCGGCCTTCGTCTGGTTGGTCATTATTTTTATTTTTATTTTTCTTGAACCTTTAGGAGTGGCACACAACAGGTAGTGAACTCACAGTTTGTGGTACAAGTACAGGTTGTTGAACCCTCAAGATGGTGCATGCAGGAATTTTGTTTTTACATCATTAATCATTTATTAATGACAATTCAAAAAACCTGCTCTCTGCCTGGAAAAAACAGAGGTGAAGTTCTTTAATTACTTTTTATTGAAATACTGGTTGTCACGACATCCCCAACAACAGCAACATTTGTTTATCTTTTAAAGCTATTGTGCTTCTGTGTGTTTTCGTATTCTAGCTGGTCAGCAATTAAAACAGACATCCAGCATAATGGATGAGTCTAGGAGCTGAACTACCCCTTAGTCATTTTGGCAACTTGTAGAGCTCTCTTTCCTGGAAATGCCTGTCCATTATTAACCCTGATGCTGTCTCGCTCCTTGTCTGAAGCCTTTTGGTCAAAGATCAAGCTCTCTGTGGACACTAATCCAGGCAGTCACCTTTAGCTGTATGCTTTGAACTCCGTTCTGTTACTCGCTGTATCAAGCGCTGCATTCAGGGAACTTGTAAACTTGTAATTAGACTTTCACATCGTATACAAGACATCCTGAACTCTGAGCTGTCAGAAAACTTTGGTAGCAGGTCATAAATATGACAGTGGGGTGTTCACATATGTTTGTCTTGTAAACAGGGTCAGCATTCCCTTTTGAACACAACATGTTTATGATAATTTTCTGTGGTATTCAAATGCCACGGGCAGACTAGCTACGGAAACGTAGGCTCGATAACAGTGCAGAAGAGTGTAACGTCACTGTTTACAATATATTTGTTTAGTGGTATGTTTGCATATTGCACATTTAGAATTCAATGAAATGTTTTTTTTTTTGATTGTTTAGCTGGATATTCTGGAGTTCACCCATGACCATGAGTATGTGCACGCAGACATTAAAGCATCCAACCTCATGTTGAGCCACAGTGATCCCAACCAGGTCAGTCCAGGTTAAAGCTTGATGATTGTTATTTCCATTAATGGATAAATGTAAAGGAAATGCTGTACTCATCCCTTGGAGCCAGTAAGTACAAATATAATTTGTATTCCAAACTGTGCAATAATCTGCTTTTAAAGTTTGTTCTTAGATCTCTGGCTTGCAATTACTGCTGTATGTTGTAATTTCTAGAATCATCACACATACTGCATGTCTGTATTCATGTATAAGCATGCTTTTCTTTTGTGCATGTCTGTATGCATGCCTGAATCATTGTTTTTGTGAACTGTAGGTTTACTTAGTAGATTATGGACTGGCATACAGGTACTCACCCGACGGTGTCAACAAAGAGTACAAGGAAGACCCCAAGAGATGTCACGATGGTACCATCGAGTTCACAAGCATTGACGCCCATAAAGGAGCATGTAGGTAGTTTTACTAGTTTATATTAGTTTTTTGTATATTATATTAGTAGTGTATGTGTAGGCCTTTATTTTTATTTATGTATATTAGTAAAGGGAGGGACAAATTGTGATTAAATTGAAAGGTGCTGAAGTATAATAGTCAGTCCTGATTCTGCGGAGTACTACCAATGTTTACTAAACAGATTTTAGAGACTTAACAAAAGGCTCACCAAATAAAATCTACCCCTGGTTAAAACTGCAGTGCATACATTTTGGTTATTTTGTTGGTTATCATTCTGCATCTGTTTGGTCTTTGCACACATTTGTATGGTGTGTCCCTCATCTGCAAGCAGGCTCTGTGAAGTAATACTGTCAGTTGGGGACAAGTAGCCATTAAACTGCTGAACAGCCAGTGTTTCTGAGCAGAAGAATCCACTTTTGTAACTTTTTATGGTCACTTCTTTGTGTTTTCATCCAAACTCCAACCCAGGCTCTGTTTTTCCATGAGTCATTTAAGGGGCAGTGCTTACCCATAGGTCAACATCTACAAATGTTAGGGATATTGAAGGACATTGACAGTGTTTGCCACTGCTGCTGATGTGGTTGTCACCTTCAGCTCCTTCTAGACGGAGTGACCTGGAGATCCTGTGGTACTGTATGGTCCAGTGGTTGTGTGGCCAACTGCCATGGGAGGACAAGCTGCAGGACCCCCTCTATGTCAGAGACTCCAAAATCAAGTGAGAGAGAAACAGCTGCTTTTACCAATTAGTTTACCTCCAGCACTCCAGCACCCAATGAATGCTGAAGTGGCAGGACCACTGTACTGTAGATCTGTCTTGTGTTGCTGAAGTGTCAAAAGACAAGTTTGGAGTCTGTCGTACTTATTATCATTGAAATTGTTGTAGATATTCACAAAGCAGTCCCATTCACTCATATTAATCTGCAGGAAAAGTAATCAAGTTTCAATCTTGTTTCTTCCTTACAGGTGTCAAGAAAACATCTCCCAGTTTATGATCAAGTGCTTCTCTACACAAGACAAGCCAGGTGAGGAAGACACAATTTTGTATAGCGCTTTTTTGTCTTGATGACCACTCAATGCTGCTTTACACTACAGTTATGCCATTCACCCACTCTTTCATACAGCTTGTCCATGTGCAGCACGTTTGTATCATACCCATTGACAAGCTGCCATCGGCAGCAACATGATGTTATGTGTCTTGGTATGTAGACTAGCGATGCTGGGGATCGGACCCACAACCTTCAAGTTAAAAGACAACTCTGCCACTGAGCTCCCCCAATAGTAGTGTGAACTGTTTCTACATGACCTGTTTGCTTTTTTATGATAAAGCAAGCACACGAAAACATAATAGCGCATTTGCTAGCAAGCAATGCAGCAACACGCTTATCTCATATTTCACAAAGTGGTACGTAGAGCTGAAACAATTAATTGATTAATCGATTACTTAATGAATTAACAACTATTTTGATAATCGATTAATTGGTTTGAAGCTTTTTTGATGATTAAAACAAGATTTCTGATTGTTTAAGGTTCTTAAATGTGAGTATTTTCTTCATTTATTTGCTCTGGATAACAGAAATCAATAAAAGTTAATCATTTTGGTTTGTGGACAAAACAAGACATTTGAGAACATCATCATCATCAGGTTTGATGAACGATAAGGTTTTCTGATATTTTATGGACCAAACGATTAATCGAGAAAATAATGGACAGATTAATCGATTATGAAAATAATCGTTAGTTGCAGCTCTAGTGGTATGTGAAAAATTCACATAATTTAAACAATAAATACTGGATTTCAGCATGAACTGGTATACCGCCCAGCAGTAATCACATATCAATGCGTGATGTTCACGTGACTCAAGAGCTATAGGTTGTGGTCTGTTTAGATTACTTATCATAAACTACTACTAATACACAGAGTGATAAACTCAAGATTGAAATTAAACTTGTCATGGCCATGAATAACATCAGTAAAAATCCACCAATAAGCCCCCTCTGCTTAATGGCCCAGTATTACAATACTGTTGTTTCACCCCCACTGTCTTAATGTGCCTTTTCTCAGCTGAAAGCTCATCACACAACTAGGTCAAACCCATTCTGCTGCAGCATTAATCAAAAAAAGGTTAGGGCCAAAGTAACATACTCAACAAACATGTGCACACGCATGTTTTGGTCCTGGTAAAGTAAATGACAACTTAAATTTATCTCTACCCTTATCTATTAATAATCTTCCACTGGGAGGCCTACTTTGTTCTTGTAAGAACAATAAGCCAACAACTCACTGTGTAGCAAATGCCACTTTTCTACTACATGATCAACTCGCTTCGGCACGGCTTTTTTGCTTTTCTATTTGTGATGGTACTTTTTTTAGTACCTGCTCTGGCGAGGTTTCAAGCGAGCTGAGCTGATACGTCGGCCACTGATTGGTCAGAGTGCCGTCACTGCAAGAGGCATGAGCAAGACGTCCGACACAAGAATCAAACCGAACAATGCCAAACTAGATAAATTACAAAGACTTACAAATCCTCTGGAGTCTGGTGTATATAGCGACAGCACTGCTGAAAGCCGGCAAGTGACGAGCCGCATCACGACCCCTGCCGCTGTATTTCAGTTCAGTGCCTGTGTCAGACTGAGTCTGTTCTGAACTCATTTTTTAATTAACTGATTCTAATGATTCAGTACATTGAAAGTAGCTGCCTTACAAGTCACTAGTTACTAGTTTGTGTGTGTCGTTTTATGCAGCCATGCTGTGATGACCCCACCCACGTTGAGGAGGTACTACTGTAATGGAAAACCAACCAACCCGTGTAGAGTCAAGCAGCGCCGAGTTGAGGCGAGGCATGGCGGGACCATGTAGTGGAAAAGTTACATTTGAGTAGCAGCTGTAAACGGAGACTTTGATGTTTGTCGTCTCAGTGTCTGTGGTAAGAGTTGCTATTTTAGCGTTGGCAGTGTTTCGGTTCAGGCAGAGGAGTCAAGCATGAAGCGTCACATGTCCTTCCTTCTCTGGTGAGCGCAACTGAACTGTTGGTTGCAACTGTGCTTACGATGCCAAGTCTGGAAAAGAAACCAGATTAAGCATGACGATGCTGAGATTATAGTAGTGCATTGTGGTGAAATAAGTGTGTTTGCACTGTAGTCTTTAATGTGAAGAGAGGACGTTGATGTCCATCCAGAGTTATTGTTATTATTATTAAGTCTCCCATTGCAAAAATTTGCAGTTAAGCACTTTACTAACCGAATGAGGGAGCACTTGGGTCAGCATCCTATATACTCCCTGTGCCTGAATTGAGAGAGAGAGAAGTGCTCAGTAAACACATGTCAGTAGGTGACATCAGAAAAAAGAGCATACACTTAAGCAGGCATAGATTTTAATAGATGAGCCTTATGTTAAGTAGATCAACTCTTTTTTTCACTTGCATCCATGTTTTTATTGAGGTTGTGCCTCTCTCTCTCTCTCTCCTGCATGTTATAGGCATACAGGTGACAATGATTATGTATTTACACCCCATACAAGCACACTTAAACAACCTAAAACCACAGAACAAAATATGGACATGGAGAAAAGAAATTACAGAAAGATACTTGCATGGTGAGAGTCCGATTGGAGGCTCTGTTTTTATAAGCATAATTGGCCCCATTCAGACTTGTTATTAATATCCATCTTTAGTGATGTGTACACCTGGCATTGAAATGTGCCTAAAATAATGTTTTTAACAAGTCTGATAGTACGGACAATTCTGCTGTCAGCATGTTTGCGAGTCGTATGTGTGTGCATGAGAGAGAGAGACAGAGAAAATATGAGAGGAGCTTAAGTGAATCACAGCTGTCCTTGCACTTAAACTATTAATAATTAGAAAAAAAAAAATACTGTGACATTGGCTACCAATAAATTAACATATGAGTGCTGATTAGAGTAAAATAACCCTCTTCTTAACATATTTCGGTTCCCAAAGAGCTATGGTCATTAGCTCAGGACAGGTTGTGTCCTTAAACCACGTCCAAATGGGGTTTCTGCGATTAGATCTGTGGTCGCATTCAGAATGCATTTGGACCGTTTAATAGTTTAATACCAGGTCTGTCCGGAGGGTCATTGTGTTATTTTGTTTGAGCTGCAGATGAAATCCAGAAATTCATGGAGGAGGTTAAGTCTCTGGGATACCAAGACAGGCCGCCCTACGAGAAGCTGCGCTCCATCCTGCAGACCGGACTGAAGACCATTCACACTAAAGATGATGGCAAGCTTGAGTTCACCTCAGTCAATGGAACGGTGGCACCGCCTACTAAGGTAGACACACACACACACACACACACACACACACACACACACACACACACACACACACACACACTGCGCAGAAGTAGGAACACCACAGCATTGAAAAATGATTGAAGTAAAACAAACCTGTACACACCAACTTCAGTTCAGTTCATTTGTACACAGCTCAAGGCACTTAAAATACTGAGGTCTACATCTTACAATATTATATCGAGAGTAATGGCCAATGAGCAAACAGCACCTGGCCATGTTGGTGGTGAAGTCATGATGTGAGGGATGTGAGTCATGATGTGAGGGATGTTTTTCAAATGTAGATGTAGTAGATCACCTTTGGGATGTGGTAGAAAAGGAGATTGGCTGCATAAAGCTGCAGTTTATGCACATCCTCCATAATGGCCTGTCCTTTTACCTCTATATTTTATTACTCAGTGTGGTTGAATACTCATTTCTAATTGGTCTGTTATGACATTCCAAAAACTGCTATTTCTGTATAGCAGACCAGTGCTAGGAATATGTGTTTTTGTGGTTAATAGCTGACATTTCCAAAATGATCAGGCTTTTTCTATGCCCTATTCCTTTTAAAGAAATGTTGGCATGTTATTTGTCACTGTAGACTGAAATCCAGGGGTTGGAGCAAAATTACCAGTTATCCACCAGGGGCCATGATGTTGGTTGCAAAAAGTTTTGTTTGAATTGAAGTCAATGTGCAAATGAGCTTTTACTTCTTAGTTAATTAATAATGTTGGTATATACTTTCCTGTGGAGTTAATGGTCTCAATCACCACTTTCAGCTCTTCTCCAATAGAACATGATGTCATTTGTGTATGTTATGTTCCCATTTAGAGGGAAATAGACAGTAGCACACCTGTGTGATCGACAGCTAGTACTGTCTGATGTGTGGTGTAAGAATACTGCGTTCCCTTTTCATCGGATTTGGGAATGACGCACCATGTCTACAACTGATTTACTGTGAAAAGGTCATGACCTTGGAAATTCCTAGATCTGACTACAAATGGAATGCAGCACATGACTTTGCTGACCAACTCAAGTAACCGTGATTTTCAGCTCACAATTTGATTTATAGCATGCCATTCAGGAAATTTGTTAAAGAATATATGGAATGAAACTTTGATTATATATGGAATGAAAGTCTGAATATATGCAATGAAACTTGGATATATTGAATGAAAGACAGCCCATAATCTTGTAGCTGCTATACCAAGTAACGAAGAGATCATTAACAACCTTGCACTGGCGTGTAAACGTGGAGAGGAACAATTCCGAAACACCAGTGAAGTAAATGTCTGCTCTGTGCTGTGTCACGTGTGAACTGCAACATGAAGCATTTATTACACTTTTAGTACTTTTATATTGTGTAAATGTGAGGCACGTTACATTTAGCCACATTTTGCAATTTTGCAACAGGCGGAGCAGTGAGTTGCTTATTTATGCATTTAATATTTTAAATATAATAAAATAATACAGTTTGAAGCCTATAATCTCAAATATTAACCCATGGTAATTTGCCATGGGAATAATGCACAACTCCTTATATGGACATCCTGAGGGTGTGTGTTTATAGGTCACAAAATAGACTTCTTTTCTTTCTGTTTCTGATTTTAAAACATTTTTAGTACCTTTTGCTCAGGTGTGTTTATATAGTTGGTGAAAATGCCTGGGATTGCCTTGGTTGTGCTGAAAAAAAAAAGGATCTAAAACAATCTATATTGCACATTCTTATACCCTCTGTATATACTGTATGTTTAAACATGGTAATAGAAAACAAGCAGCCGAAATGCTCTGTTGTGAGGGTTAAGGAGTTAACAGCACTATTAAAAACACACGTATACTGAATATCATTAAAGGATGTGGTTTGTGACATCAATTCATTAATTAAGAAAATATTCAACAAATGAATTGATGATAAAAAACAACCTTATTTGTTTCCCACTTCCATCTTCTTGTTTCTCTTCACCTCTCCTCCAGTCTTTGCCCCTCTCTTGCTCTCTGTGCATATGGGAAATACCACTGGGGACGTGGTGTTGCCAGCCGAAGGGTTACCGGCCCTTGTGCTGGTTATTGTATGTAATTATCCCGCCAATCTGTTCACCTCAGCAGGTGCCACATGGTAATCATGAGGTAGCAATTGTCAAAATTGAGGCAAGAATGAATTTGGGGGTAGGGGGTAAGTGATAGATCAGACTGAGAGCGGAGCTTCATCTTAGAGGCTTTGTTGTGACGGGTACGTACTACAGAGGTTTTGCTTGTCTATGTTGAGTGCAGAGCCACTATTTCTCTCTGCTTCTGTAGTAGACACCACAATGACCTTGGTTTCTGTAGTTATAGAATATATATTAACTATAACTTATAGTTAATACTTTCTGTTGTATAGGTTGTGCGATGAACATTAAACCAGAAAGAGAGATGAGGACCAGGAATGTTGTTTGGTCAAAGCAGTGAAACTATTAATGGGATTATCCTGACCAACATAATTGCTTTGATAATTAGATTTAGCATAGCAGTAATTGATCAAATCTGCTTTAAACTCGTTAAATGTCTGTCAAACATACTGAAATCTCTCAATCTACAGTTTCAGCTGTAGCCTTGTGGTCGTACTATACTTTCATTAGGTTATAAGTCTAGAAATTAAATTGTGTAGACTGAAAAAGCAGAGGCATAGCAGAGCAGACTGCACTTGGCCCATGTCCCCACAACACGACTGTTGGTCACCTGTTGACTGTTCATGTTTTTATTTTCCCCTTCTTCCAGAAGGTGACCAAGAGAAAAAAAGCAGATGAAGAGAGTGAGACTGAGACTGAGGAAAGTTCCCCAAAGAAAAAGAGAGCTACGAAGACAAAAGGTACGATGGCTAACAGTAAATGTAGAAATGTAAATGAGTGTTTACGGGAAGTAAATGTTCAGTTACGGGAAAAATGTTTAAACCTACATTTCCAACAAAAGTGCCAGTAACTTCCAGGGATGGCTGAACAAAAAGGTTCCTATCATTATCAGGGGGAAAATTCCCCTTCAGTGGGAAATGATATACTTACTTTTTAAGTTCCTAGTTCCTGATGAAAGTTCTTGTATTGGGGGAGTTTCAAATTATTTTCTGCATGTCTTGTAAGTGGAAAATAATGATACTGAAATTAATTCTCCCCTGCAGATACGAATGGTGTGAAAAGTCCCAAAAAGACTCCCAAACCAAGAAAGGCAGCCAAAACTGGAAAACAGGGTGACCCCAAATCCAGACTGGTGGAGACGGGAACCCAGACTACACCTGGACTCGCCCAGAAATCAAGAGGCAGACCCAAGAAAAGAAACGATTAAACATTCACCTCTGTGCACTCCGTCTATCCTCTGTAAAATCATTAAAAAACTATTTTAGGGTATGATTTTTTTACCTAATCCAACTGATGAATATGGTTGTATTTTGGGTGATTGAAGTTAGAATCATTGAAATAAAGAACAAATAAAATCGTTCTTCTGTTTTATTTTTTTTAAATTGATGTATTTGTCCATGAGGTCAGGTTATTATAGTCATTCTAAGACCTATGAGGTCACTTTGTCAGTGTTGTATATTCAGAACACAGTCAGTATAATATGAATGATTTGCTTTATTGTCCACTGACAACACAAAATAAAGACAAGGGTGTTTTTCTTTCATATATTCAATCATGGGTGGTTTTTGCAAATGTCCCAGTGATGGACTGGCGGTCTGTTCAGGGTGTACCCCGATTGGCACAGCATCACCACCGTCCCTCAGGTGGAGGATAAAGCAGCAGAAGATGGATGGATATTCAAAGATCAACTCATGACCACTTACATTTGGACTCACTTGTCAGCCTCTGACCCGGAGTCCTCAAAATCAGGAGGTCTTGCGAAGTCTTGTGAGAAACAGAAATGCCAAGGCAGTGATAGCGTTATTTTAGACATTCATCATGGCAGAGCTGGTGAAATGTAAGCAGAGAAAACTGTTGTTGGACGAAGAGGAAACGACAGGCCAAGCAAAGGGCCACACATGAGTACACATCAGCTACACAAACAGTATAAGAGTTGAAAAACAGAAGAATGCAAAACAGATGTCACCAGGCGTGGACTTGGCTCCACGGTTTGTGTTCACCTGCTCAGGTGTAAAGCATTAGACGATGGATGGATGTTTACGGTGGTGTTGTAAAAATATGTACTCCAAAGCTGTAGAGGGACTCAAGACACACACCAAGCACGGAGGTCGAAGTAGAGTGCAGAAAACTTCAAAAAAAATCAAGAGAAAAATCAAAGGTTGACTTGCTCAGGACCCACAGATGGGTTTTTGGGTTGCCAGATCAATTTGCTCATTTTTACCCCAGGCTTTTACTTAGGATTTATGCATATGTGTTTTTAAATAACAATGTTTTGATTCATTTTGTTTTTTTCTTTCAAAAATAATATTAGGTGTTCCAGAAAAGGCAGTAAAAATAATTAGAAACGATATTTTTTTTGTCTTTTTGACAGATATTTGTCAAACTGTTATGAAACATGTCCAATCATCATTTCTGACACCATGAAGTCTACTGCAGAACATTTCACACATGAGAAGCTGCTGGCGAGCTGTCCATCTTCCTTCTTACTATCCACCCCTGTCCTCAAGCTCGTTGACCATCCCTGATGGGCCACTCCCACCCACGCCCCATCTCCCATCCACACGAAGGAAGACATCTCCACCAGTCTTTCCATCGATTGTTCCAGCCTCATGTGTAAAGAATCCCCTGCTCCCTCCCCCACCCAACAGAGAGTGACCTCGGGTCCACCACAGCCCCGTATCCCACAGTAGGGGGCAGTAGTACATAATGACTTAAAATGGATGTGTGGGGGAGAGGGTTTGGAGAGATGGAGGGGAAAAGGGACAGCACTTAAACACAACACTACCCACAGCTTGTAGAGAAAGGTAGACATCTTCACCCCCGGCATGGATGTGTTATCCACTGTCCGTGCCGCCTGCCAGTCGTTGCCAATGCGTGTGTTTGCTGTGGATCGGGCTCCGATTGGTGAGACAGCGGTGGGTGAAAACCTCACAGCAGTGGCCTAATCGCTGCTCATGATATGGATGCCATCCCCTCCCTGGGACCACGCGCCAATAACCCAATAACAGTCTCCCTGGCCAGTGGGTTTCCTGTGTTTGTGACAATTGTCAGTGTTTTGGTGAGGTGAGGCAGGAGGGGATCAAAGTGGTGAAAAGTAAAGTGTAATGTAGGAACAGCAGGACCAAACGTTCACACATGAAGGAAAAGAAGAGATTCTGCATGAACGGTGTGTTCAAGTACCATTTTCCTTTTTTTTTAAGGACAGGACGGCTGTCTTCCATGTTGAGCCTTTATTTTAAGATGACCTGGTTGGCACTTGATAGAAACCACAGAGTTCTGTGTCTGTGTCTCAAATACACACTGTCTGATTACTCATTAATTCAGTCATTAGAAGAAAAGCATTTATCTGTATTAACACATTTCAAAATATGAGTTTTCTAAAAAAAATCTATTGACAGCCCTATTAGTTATACAGGTGATTATTTATACTATTTACTCGACACAGGTCTGATTCAGAATAAGATCATGAACAACAACGACAAACTAAAATGAATGACTATCCCCGGAAATTTAAACTTCAGGTGAAGCCACACAAAGTGATTGACACCATTTCGATCGTCAGTGGTTATTCTTCCCTGTTTGTTTTCCCCCTGCATCACTGATGTCACAGATGTGCTGTAAACAGAAGAGTCAGAGAGAGAGACAGTCAGACAGACAGATACAAAGAGAGAGAAAATTAGTGGTAGACCGAGTCGTCTTTCAACTGGAAGGTTGTGCGTTAAATTCCGTGCTCTGCTAGTCTAAATGCCAGTGTGTCCTTGGGTAGACACTTAACTCCATGTTGCTCCTGACGACTGTAGAATAGTCTTATCTAAGTACAGACCATTGTGTCAAATACATTAGCTCTGATTGGATTTTTTGGCCTGTGATGCTGGATTCTTAGTTTCTGTTTTTTTTTTTTTGACTACACTTTGACTACACATGGACAGAGTGTGTAATGTAAAGAGCCAATGAAGTTTGACATTTAACTGACTGTTCACATATATAATCATCTCCCTGCATGTCCAGCAGCCGTCCTCGTTTCTTATGTGGCAGTTTATTGAGAGAAATCCCCTATAGCCTGTATTTTGTGTGTGTGTAATAATTGGTTTTAGTCTGTGATTGTTCTAACTTTACAGTCTGAAAGTGGCTGCATATTTACAAGCTATTTTCTTAAGTATTTAAGTAGACAAGCAAACTTTGCTTCCCCTATTGGCAGATTATTTTTCTTTAAACAAAATTAAAATCAGTGTAATAATATTTGGCGTACAGTATTTCTCGTCAGGTTGTTTTTGCAGTGCATGTGGTATCAGTGCAGCGTAAAGACCGACGATGTACAGATACAGGTGAGACGCTTCAGTTCATCTTAATCAAATATGAAACTGTCTCCACAGTGACATAAGATAACCACACCTGTGCCGAGCAGCGACTCACATGTTTACATTCAAACTCTGCTGATTAAAGGCAGTGGAGGCGTGTGAAGGAGAAGCAGATCCATAAAAACTTCCACAATAGTGCAGTGTGTGTGTGAAGAGTTGTTTTTTTTGTTGTTGTCTTTTTTCCTGTTGTCGTTTGTGAGTGTTGATGTTTTGCCGGAACATCTGCTGCGGCGCGTTACGCCTCGCAAAGCAGCAGCAGCGTACTCCCTTCTCCTTTTGTCTGTTCTTTGCTTGCTTTTTGTGTTTGTGCATGTGGTGTGTGGGAGTACAGAGTCATGAGTGTCCATGTGTTCCCACTGTGTCACTCCACTGTAACTCCTGTTCAGGGCTTAGATCACAACACAACAACCTGAGACAGCATGTGCCCTCGTCACAAATACACCGTATGCTTTTTTACTGAGCGACCGGTCCGCTGGGAAACTCAGCAGAAGAAGAATTCAAGTCACGAGAAGAAAGTGGATCATCTTTAGCACTCACTGCACTTCAGCTTTTTAAGGAGTGTTTTTTATTATTATTGTTATTATAATAATAAAATAATTGTTCTTAACTGCACCAAAGTCCATAGAAAGAACACAGTGATTTAACATCATTTTGTTATAGTGACAGGAAATAAATAACTTAATAATAGTAAATTATATCGATGTGCGTTTATTCCCTCATTACATACAAATAACCTACATTTTAATGTTATTTTCCCGTTGTTTGTGGCCCAAATCTGCATGTTTTTTAGACCGTGGGAGGAAACCCACACACATCCGGGGCTCGAACCCGTGTTTTTTTGCTGCAAAGGCAGGAGCACTAACCACTGCACCAACGGTGTGGCCCAAATCTAAATAGTTATTTGGTTTTAGAAAAAGAAAAAAAAAAAACAGGTGTACTTGTACTTTAATCTACGTTCAGTATCACCACACTTGAAAGTGTAGATGAATTTTACCGCCCTCTAAGGTTAAAACACTAACACACCCTTGCACCCCCTTGCACCAAATTCTTTTTTTGCACAGCACCTTACCTCCAGAGGTTTAAAGTTTGATCTCTTTTAATTCATATTTTGTTAAGTTAAACTGTTGGTTCTTATTTCTTATTTCTTCTTTTCTTATTCTTCTTATTGCTGGGCCGACCGGGTTCTGGAGAGACTGATTTTCGTTCTGACCTCATGTCTAATGTGTGTTGGTATGACAATAAAGAAATCTTGAATCTTGAATCTTGAATCTTGGGAGACTGGTTTGGTGTAAATAACACAACTATAATTATTGCCTTTCCCAGTGTTACATTTGTACCAATAATAGTCAAACATCCCATAAAGGCTTGGGCCGACACTGGCTCATAGGATAGACGGTGAAAGTTAAAAGAAACTCTTCACACTTGGTCTCAGTCGCCGTGTCTCTGCTGCTTCTTCTACGGGAAAAAAAAGAAGAAGAGCAGAGAAGATGAAATTAAATGTGTGTGTGTGTGTGTGTGTGTGTGTGTGTGTGTGTGTACACTTTATCATGCCTGCCATCACCTTTGGAGAATTGCAGGTAGCAGGAGTGTTTAACATTCTCTTGTCAAGCTTCCTCCTGCTGGGACAATAAATGCCTGTCCAGTTTTGCTCACAGTGGCAGCTGCAGATTACAAACAGCAGGAGCACGCCACAGTCTGAACACAACACTGATAAGGACGCCCGTCTTAGTGCCGCCGCTCTGGCTGACTTCTCCTCACGCCGGGAAAACCCGCTGCTTTTAATATTTACACACAACCCGAATGGCAAATGTACCATAACTTCACCCACACATTCCTCTCCACCCCCTCCACCTGGAACTGTGCATATTCTGTGTGTTTTTGTCTTCTGGAGGAGGGGGATCTGATTTTTGACACACAATGGTGATGGTGATGGTGATGGGGAGGGGGTGAAAAAAAAAAAAATCTTTTCATCCTGGAGTTTCAGGAGGAGGTAGGTGTGGATGATTGCAACTGCTGAAGACCTTATATTATACATCTCTTGGGTGGAATGTGGGTGTTTTTATTTTTTTTCAGGTGAAGGTGGAGGGTGAAATGCAGATTTACTGTCTAAGCTGTGACAATTGAAGAGCCCGGGAATGCAGAGAGACGACGGAGAGAAGACACGGGAGGCCACTGACACAGCAGATTATTCACCGCCGCAAGACAAAGAACTCCTGATGATTTAGATTAAAACACAATGGAAAGTGAAATGACTTTGTGTAGCAATTTTTTATTGCCCGTTTCTGTGTCAGAACAGGCAACAAAGTGACAAAAAAAAAAGAGATTTTTGGATGGGTTTAGTGAAGTTTATAGACTTGTTCTGTCACTTGGAGAAACTTTACACTTGCATGAGTTTATTTGGGAACCGTGCAACAAGCGGGGGAATCATTTCATTCAAACCTCATGGAGTGATTGCTTGTGTATCTGCAGAGACGACAGTCAAAAGTCAGCCAGTGAGTCATGGGGAAAAAGGGCAGAGAAAGTACAGCCACAACTTGATGACTTTCACTAGTTTGGAAGCTGAGCTTTAAGAAGAGCATGCGGGACTTACGGAGACATGTCCTCTTGTGAGCTGGTGGCTCAGGACAGTGCGTGTGCCGTCCAGTGCGCCATCGTCAATGTAATGTAATGTGAGTAAAACACGTCTACAGTATGTCAGCTTAAGCGTATGTTTGCTGCTTTATCTCACCATGAGACACCTTCCCTCAGTTGGAAACGGTACTTTGGGAACCGTTCAGTCTACGATGCCAAATTCCATAGAGACATTCAGTGCGGGGACACATAAGCTGCTGCTCTACGGCCGCCTTGTTCGAGAAAGTTGCATCACTTAAACTTAACTAAACTAGGCATTTCAAATACAGAAGTCACAAAATAACACACAAATACTGAGGAGGCAGCGGTGGATGAAAAACTCCTGTGTGCTATGAGGTATGATTCTCTGTATGGAATTTGGTGCGGGAAAATCAGTAATAAAAGAAGGCTAAGGCTAAAAGTGGTGAACATAGTCACTGATTGAGCTGATAGATTTTATAAGGTGAGCCTTTTGTGCCTAAAATCTATTTTTCAATGTAAATAAAAATGCTCTTAAACTACGCTCTCCCTTTTATGTACTGTGAATAATTATTATGCATCATTTCAATTTTCTTCTTTGAGCCTAACATATGCTAAAAGCTATTTTTGTACTCTCTAAACCTGGCATTCATTACAACATCAGTGTTTTATTTTTATATATTTCAAACCAAACGTCATTTATGTCACTTAACTGTCAATTCTGTCTGTTTTTTTTTTTTCCAGAATAAAGGCTCTGAATTCCTCATGAATTTGTCATTGTTGTGAAGACAAGTGAATCCTTTGAAAAACATTTAAAAATAATATAATTTAATATATCTATATATATATATATATATATAATATAAAATTAAAAAGTTGGCCACCAGTTGCTGACCACTGCATATATAATGTCTTCAACAGCCAAAAGAGCTCAGTTTTGTTCCAGCAGCAGTCAGATTTTTGTTTTTATTCATTCTAATGGATTTATCTATTTATTCAATTGCGTTGTTGTTGTACATATTATGTGTTGTTTGGAGGCAGATAAGTTTCCCCTCGGAGATCAATCAAGTTTCTCTAATCGAATCAAATAAATCAATCAAAATATCTTGTTGGTGGGGAATAATTGATATGTGACGATGAAAACTTATTTAGGAATTTAGGAAGTTGGAAACAGCCGATGTTTAATGTCGGGCAGGTCTGGTCCAAGTTCTTTCACTCAGAGCTTTTCCTGAAATGTTCTCCTCTTAAACCGCATTGTTTTTAGCAACTTCCTGGCACGTCTCACAGCACTTAGTGAAAATTTGAACATGAACAACTCCGCCTCCCTCAAAGTCCCACCCTCTCCCCTCTGCCTCTGAAGTCTGACACTCCCTCCAATGGAGGGTCAATGGAGTCTGATTCAGAGTCACCGGTAAATCATTTTATTCGGACTGAATAAAATGATTTGTCAGACTTTTATATGAGAATTAAATAATGATGACTTTCAACACCTGGTGGGTTTATTTTACATGTTAGTGTGCCATATGCTTATTAGGAGCAATTTAATGCCAGAAAGGTAAGCTTTCTTTGCTTTAAAGATGTGTACGGGATAGATGGAGCGGCCCACGAGTGCCTCTGGGCGTTACACTGATGACACTGTTTCAGTCTCATGCTGTCTGGACAAGACATTGCTCTGCTCTCACTTTAATTTGAGTCACAGCGACTAAGGATGTCATGCTGGCACATCATTTAGGAGGAAATGAACCTATGTGAACGTATAAGACCTTGGAACGGCCATTAGTGGCTAATCGGGGAATCTGACCTGGCTTCACTTAGTCATTTATAAACCGCCTTATTCCTATATTATATTACGTATAGAAAACACAGGAATATATATATGCTATAGATGTTTTACCTAAAGTGTGAATTAGTCAAACGGTGGCTGCTATCAAAAGTAAGAATACATGAACTACACAAGTGTTTCCCAAACTTTTAGAGATGCCAAACAAGAGCATATTTGTGTAGTATAGTTGTATAGCGACCAATAAATTATTTCAAAGATATGTTTGGTAAATGAATTAAAACTTTCATGTTATACATATTTCAAAGATATATCTTAACTAAAATGTCAGAAAATCAAAGTAGTTTGGAGACTTACTCACGACCCATCTGTGGGTCCCAACCTTGTCTTTGGAAACCACTGAACTAAAGAATAATGTATGGTTATGTGAATCAGTATAGAAAAGTATTATTAGTATGACTACCACAGGTCGTCACGTTGGCTTGGTACTTGCCAATTCTAAAAAGATATATATGTTGGTGGTGGTTTAAGGTGGTTTTTGGTGTAAGATTCATATTTGGGACAAATGTTGCATGTATTATGGATACGCTTCATTTTTGGGCTGATATGCTCAACACAGAAATCAAAACAGTTATAAAATATACTGAGTGAGAATAGATGAACCGTACTATTTCCATTCACAAAACTTCTATAACACGTACTGTACATTTTCCTGCAAATTTAGGCCCTTAAAAAACACGATAAACAGAAAGAACTATGTAAGACTATAAATACATACTGTATGTTTACACAAATATGTGTTTTATTACTAAAAAATAACAAACATCAGTGATACAGGCTGCTCAAATATTAACAGCTGACTGCATGAAATACAGTATAAAATTTATTTTATTAAAGACAAAAAGTGGGTCAGCAAATCGGAGGCCATTTCTCAGGAACCTCTGTTTTTAGCAAGTTTATGACAACTTTATGACAACTTTATATATTACAGTATAATGACAGTAAAAGTCAAAGGTAAGTTAAGTATAAATTAAGGATAAACCTTTATATATTTTGTATTTTTCATCACTTTCCTCCAACCTCTCATCTGCACAGACAGTCTATGTGTGTGTGTGTGTGATGAGGGTGTGGCAGTAGGTCCTGGGGGAGCCCGTTTTGTTCCCTCACGTGTCTGGAAGTGGTGACCGGGTCTGGGTAGACTGGCCCCAGGCTGTGCTCTCCCTGACCGGGATCTGAGCGGAGGATGGCTCCTGCTGGAGCTGGAGGAGCTTGTCTGTGGTCCACAGGGAGGACGTGCTCACTCAGTGAACACTGAGGGCCGGTGGGGAGCCCGAGGCAATGTCTCACACCGGGGGCCACAGAACAATGTTGTGGTGAAACGCTCTGGGTTGCGGTCAAGCGAAGCAAAGATCCTGTCAGAAGTTTCCCTTTGTCCTCAGAAGCAGCATCTCTTGTTCACTTATGTGATCAGGTTTCTTTTTATTTTTCTTATAATTTTATTACACTCTATAATCCAGCAATTCAAAATCCCTTTGTCTTGGTAATAGAATAATTAAAACAAGTGACACATTTTTAAAGCTTCAGTGTGTAACTGTATTTGTTGATATTATTAATAAACAGTACAGAAAACAGGCTCTGTCAAGCAATACTATGAGACCTGACTGAGGGAGCATTTGAATGTATACAGCAGCAGCGCAGAGGTGGGTGGGAACAATCAAACTGCTGAATGAGCAGTTATTTGAGCAGCAGAATTCACTTCTTTGTGTTTTCTTCAGTTGCAGCCTGAGAACACCAGCTTGGATTCTCTCTTTTTAACCCCAGATAAAGGTCCAGTGTGTAAAATGTTGGTGAAAATATGTTATTAGATAAATAAAATATATATACTTACATTTTCATTGTCGTCATTGTCAGTGTGAGCCACAATTATTATGACTAAAACTGAATTTATAAATTATAACAAAGTTAAAAAGATGGTTAACCATTTGACAAATGAGTTTTGTTTTATTGGAAACTTCCGGTTTGTGTTTCTTAATAATGATAATTTCTTATAAAATCACTGAAGCTGGGGATATAATCTAGTTTCTTGATTTATATCGATTGCAAATGAATCAATATCATACATACAAGTGCATAACAAACATTAGCTATTTGTTATCATGAGACATCAGAGAGGATCATGCCTGATTTCTTAAGTCATGGCTTATTTCACATTTGCAAGGAGGGCCAGAGATAAACTATGCTTATAGAGAGCAAACTTTCACATCTCTCTCTCTCTCTCTCACTTGGCTGGATGCCAGTGCCTGTTTCATCCCACTTTCCATTTAAACTGGTGGCTACACACTCTGAAGCCACTGATAGGTGGTAATTAAATGAGCAAGGCTGGTTCTTTGCCCTGTAAACCAGCTCTCCTGGGCCTGATACTACATGGAAATTCAGGATCTACTTTCAGATGTCTGGTCTGAAAAACACACCAACTCGCAGCAGCCCCATCTCTCTCCCTCACTCTCTTTCTCTCTCTCTCTCTCTCTGTAGAATGTGAAGGAATTCACTTAACGAATCTTAACCTCAATATTTTCTCCCTGAAATGTATGCATAATCTGGGAGTGTGTATGATCCATGTTGGAGACAGAGGCCCAATCTTCATGATTTATTTATTCCAGAAGGAAAAAAACAAACGTCCGTATGGGAATTGTGTACGACATTGAAAAACGTCTTGCGGCTGGAAAAATATCTAATGTTACAATTATTTCAGGATACTTACCAAATATTTAAAAATGTAAAAGTTTTTCATTATAATACTTTAATAAGTTAATAAATACAGCCTTTCTTTGAAAGTTGTCAGGTTGTGGTAGTTATTATTATTATTATTGTTATTATTATTGTTATTAATGATAACAATAATAAAGAAAATGTGTTAATCAACAGCAGTTTGCTCATTTAACACTTAACATACTAATCCACATTTACTGATGAAGAGGTGCATATTATTTATAGTTATAGTTTATTATAATATAGTATAGAATATTTCTTTTGCAGACAGTTTAACTTTATTAAAAAAAAAAAAATGCACCAAACATTATGGCCAGTGTGCAGCGACATGCAGGGATGTTTTGGTCCTCTGAAGTCTCTGCAGAGTGAGCGCTCCTCACTATTCATGCTGCACACAGGGTTTAAACCATTTAGGCTCCATATTGAGTTGGAAGCAGACAAAATAGGAGGTGGGCCTGTGTGTGTGTTCTTGTATTTGTTGCCTCTTTAGGACCAGTAGTCCTCATGGAGACCAAAACCTGGTCCTAATGAAGCAGAACCTCATTTCTGAGGACATTCATTAACTGGTTGGGGTTAAGATTAAGATTAGGGGCCTGAAAACCTGGCCTGCAACCTTGTCTTTCGTTCTTCCTTGTAAATAGAGTACACATGTACTGTGTGTGTATATATACATATATACATATACATATATATATATATATATATATATATATTGATACACACACACACATATTAGCTTGTTTTGCAATTAGATTTTAGTTCACATTGTGAATTATACATCATTCCAAAGCAATGTTACTATAATGTGAAATATCATCATGACTATCATGATGGAATCAGAAATATCGTGATGGAATATTGTGTAATATTTTTTTATTATATTGCCCACCCGCTACTGAACAGTTTTTTCTCTAGTCTGGGCCCCTCTTGACCAGAGTAGGCAGTCATTGGCCCCCAGGTCGCTTGAGTTTGACCCCCCTGGTTTGACTGGACGTCAGTGCAGTGTCCTAATAGGAATAGCTGCACAAACCTGTGTGTGTATGTGAGTGTGTGTGAGAAAGAGAGCGACAAGAAGCAAGTTGGTAATAATTTTCTATGGTTTGGTCATAAAACATGACACTTGACCCCACTCACAGTCACTTGATACACTGTGTGAAAATGTGAAGCGCAGAATATTTGAGGAGATGTGTTTTGGGAAAGACGGTGATCATGTGAAGAAGCTGAACTGTGGCTCTCTCCGCTTCACCAGCTGTTCCTCACTCCTCTTTCTCCTCCTCCTGTTTTCCGACAAACTGCGTGTCTTTATCTATCGCCTTCAAACGCTCTCTCCCTCCCTCTCTTCCTATTGTGATGAATGGATAGATTAAGGTGGGAGGAGGAAACCTGAGCCTCTCAGTCTCAGGTTTCCTCCTCCTCCTGCTTTTTCTCTGCCTCATCATTGCAACCTCGCCTCACCCCGTGCCCTCTCTCACCCTCTCCTTGCCACTTCCGCTCTCTCTCCCACCATTATTCCCCCATCCTCACTTGCCCTGCCCTGCAGACTCATGTTGCACAGGAATGGCAGCAAAGAGAAAGAGTGAAGGAGAGAGAGAGAGGGAGAGAGAGAGAGGGAGAGAGGGAGGATGTGATGGCCCCCCTTCCATCTGTCGCAACTCCAGGATAAAATAATAGGATTCAGTCTGAGAATAGGAGATAATTGCAGTCTGTATTCCGCTCCCTAAATGTATGATATTAACCCCATGCTCCTCGCTTGCCCTGCAGTACCGGGCAGATGGTTGTGTGTTTTGATATCTGAGATGGGAGGGTGGGGCGGTGGGGGCAGAGGTCACGGTGAAGCTCAACTCCAAAAAGAGTGCTGCTCCTCTCCTTTCTTTAACCTCCCTGATCCTCGAGATCCCGCCCCTTCCCCGTGTGCTCTCCCACGCTCCAGAGAATATTAGATGTCATTCAAAAAAAAAAAAAAAAACCTGTGTTGTCTCACATCTGACCCATCACAGCCTGCAGGAAGTGAGAGGCAGGTATAGCTTCAGTTCTGACACTAAAGCACTTACATAGGCAGAGGCAGCATGCATAGATGGGGGGGGGGGGGGTTCGATTCAATCGCCAGGCTGCAGAATGAAGCCAAGGTCACAAGCAGCTGGACGGTCAAGGAAAGGGCAGGTCGCATAGATCTCCATGTTGTACTGTCTGAAAGCACAGCATGAGGTCATGCTGATGCACTGAGATAACACAGGACAGAGGGAGAGTCACATTAAGATGGAAGTGTGGACACGTTACATGTGAGTAAACTGATGTGGCGACAAACAAACTGGCGCAGCACGCCTCGCCTCAGCACGGTACGGCTATTTTGCGTTTCCATTAGCGACAGTACTTGATCCCTGGGACTTTTTAGTACCTGCTCTGGCGAGGTGAGAAGTGAGATGAGCTGATACTACGTCGTCAGACTGTTGGACTCAGAAAAAAAGAAAAAAGAATTGACCACTTCCTCATCACTTCCGGGGCACTTGCAGCATTTGGTACACTCCCTTTCTGTAAGTTGTAAATTTGTTTTTGGGATGCGTATACTAATGGTTTGCACTTCCAGGCCACCGTACAAAATGCCACTTCTGTGTAGATAAAAAGCTGATATGGTAAAAATCTATTAGATGTCCCAAGATCAAGAACAGTGGGGTGACTGACTGCTCTTTTGGAACAGGTTACCCCTGATTTGCTTGAACTTAAATAAATGTATTGATTTATTTACATTGTCTTTTAATACCCAGTAGCGCAGTGATACATTCTTTTTGCTCTTAATGTATATTTTCAGATGTTTCTATTGATTCATTGTTTTATTTGTGCTATTTTATTGTGTTTTATAATTTCATGCAAGCACATTACCTTGTGGGTGTTGTAAAGGACTGAAACCTGTCATTTTAATCCACAGCAACTGTCTCACTGTCCTCATTCATGTCCCGCAACACCCTCAGAGACTTCTCAGTCACTCCAGACTTCCTCATACAGTAGCACACAGTTCCTCTCTTGGCACGCGATCATAAGCTTTCTCTAGAATATATCCACAAAGACACAGTGTAATTCCTTCTGTCCTTCTCTATACTCCTCCATCAGCACTCAAAGCAAACATCACATCTGTGGTACTCTGTCTTGGCATGAAGCCATACTGCTGCTCGCTGCTGCTGATCAACTTTAAACCTCTGTAATTACTACAGTTCTGCACATCAGCCTTGTTCTTGAAGATCAGTTCCACTGCACTTGTCCATTCGTCAGGCATTTCCTCACACTCCAAGATGGTGTTAAACAATCTGCTCTCTCTCCTAAACGTCTCCATACCTGCACAGGTATGTCATCTGTACCAAGTCTCTTTCCACCCTTTTGATGGAATGGATGAATAGAGGTTATGGTAGAGCATGATCCCTTTTTAAACATCATAACTTCTGCTTCCACTGAGTGATGTGGAGCGCTTAACACAAAAACGACGCCACAGACTTTACAAGCGAAGTTACAGCGCGTGTGTAAAATGTTTCACAGCAACTGAAGAGCCCTGAAATCTGTCTGGATAAAATGCAGCTCTGTCATTTGGCGCGCCGACGGTGATGTATGGGACGTGCAATAAAACCAGCCACAAGTTGCTCTTTCGTCTCTGCTTTATCACTCATCAGTCCATTTCACAAGTGCTCATGTTCAGCCTGTACTCTCGTACAAGCCCAGCTCTCAGAGGACAGGAAGCGGCAGGCCTGCTCCGGACAGCAGATAAGGACAAAGATGGATTGGAATAATGGCGCATGTAAAAAATCTAGACGGTCCCATCAGCCAAAATCACAGCGTGTAGCCACAGCAGAGGAAAGTCAGCCCTCCACACTGTAATTACACTCCAACTACTCGTCCAAATGTAAATTTAGTGCCAAGCATGGCCACTGGTAAGTACTGTTTTCACACTGTGACGCGTTAAAACCCCCTCTGTTGTTAACCTAATGCTAGTGCATTGGGAATACAAAAGAACACACACACACACACAGAACTGTAGTATTTATATAATGTGTGGTGTCTAAAGGTGTCTGTCTGGTGTTTTGCTTGGAGAAAAGGAGAAAAGAACAGGACCACAGCACACACAACTTGACAAATATAATAACAGAACTAAATTGACATAAAGTGTAATTATCACAGGTGTGCCCATGGTGAAGGCAGGTAAGATTCATTTGATGTTAACATAAATGTGGCTTCAACAAGCAAACAAAATATCTCTCTCTCCAAATGTACACACACAGACACATGTAATATTTAAATGAGCCCTGTACAAAACTGAAAATTCAAGAGAGGAACGCAATTGATAACTGTAAACCAACTCAGATAAAAAAAAAAAAAAAACATTATTATTCACTTAATTTTAGACTTATTTTTCAGTTTTTGATATTAAAAGATTACATTTGCATCATATACTGTATATGTTTTTATTGTGAATTCCTTATCCAAACAAACACTATCACTTTGAAAATAAAGAATAGCTCTATTGAGATATCATGATGGAATATTGTAATATAATCTTTATCTCACATTGCCCACTCGCTACTGAACGGTAGTTTTCTCCCTCTTGACCAGACGAGGCACACATTGGCCCCCAGGTCATTTGAGTTTGAGAGCCCTGACATATTGAGACATAATCCTTGTTTCACATTAAAATGTATAACACGGTTCATAACTCAGTGACAGAAAATGTGAATTCATGTGTTTTTCTGTCTGCTCATGGAATCTTGGGACAGAGTTCATCAAGATAAGCAATGGGCCCTGTGATACGGGTTATGTTCGGGCTGATATGGGTCCCAAGCAGATTTGTCTGTGGTTTCCATGTTTGCCCCACCTGTGTTCATCCACATGGGCTTCACATGTTACTGAAACCATATGGGACTTGCATAATGTGCAGCACATGCCCACTTAGTACCCATTAGTACCCAGGCAGTCTGGAAAGGGTACTAAGTGGGCATGGGCTTTAAGTGGGCAAACCATGTAAACCATGAACAAACCCACTTGGGACCCATATTGATGTAACCCTTATGGGGTCCACATGGACATGTTGTCTGGACTGTGGTCTGGTCACAACAGAAGAAAGAAAGGACAGGACAATGTGACATAAATCATCTGCCATTTTCACTGTCACAGAAACACATCTCGTCTAAGTTATACAATAGTGTTTAAGTTTGTACTTTTGAAAGTGCATGTGAGGAGAATACACCAGGAGCTGCTCCAACACTGTACCAATACAGCTCTGATATGCGCTGAAACAAAGAATTGACACTGGTACGATCTTTTTCAAGTTTATTGGACACTTTCTCTGGACTTGGTGCCAACACATTACCAGCGCATTTCTGCAGTGGAACAGCTTTCCTGGATATCAACGGCAGCATTCCCCAGAGGCTGATGGAAGCACAAATGCCATTTGTTTCCTCCTTGTGATCTTGACTCCCTCTGTACTTCCACTCTCTGCTTCTGTGTTAAGCGATGATTTTTCACTGTCACCTCCTTCCTGGTTCCCACTCAGTCCACGTGCTGGTGGAGCTGTGGAGAGTGCGGTGGAGGTGAGGGTTCAGGGGAGTGGGTGGCGAACCCACTCTCTCATTGATAACAGTTAAATCAGATTAAATGTATTCCATTTAGTAGAAACATGTCGCATCTTCATGTTATTTCACTATTAAATTGTAATTTAATAGTGTTTGCGATTGGATGTGTTCTGGTACGTCTTGGTGCAGAGCCAGTGCCTTGAAATATGGGGCAGAAACAAACAGACAAACACAAAGTATCAATTCTGCTCTCCTCAGATCAGATTGTTTGATTTTGAAACTTCAACAGACTCCAAGTGGTCTAGTAGTAGTTTTAATTATTGCTATTGTATCATTAAAACTATTTTAAATTGAAGTGGGCACTTTTATATGCGCTTTGCATTGCAGAACTGTCTGATGTATCATTTGCACAATCGAGCACTGGTGCATGCACCTTTATTCTTCATATCATACAAAATGAATATAAAAAAATAGACACATAAACGGTCGTTCACAATTGTCCCCACGGTGGTGAAGTGGTCAGCACTGTTGACTCACAGCAAGGAGGTAATTGGTTCAAAGGCCTTCCTGTGTGTAGTTTGCATGTTCTCTCTGTTTGCACGTGGGCTTGTCCAATGAATGAACGTGAGTCTGAACGGTCTCTGTGGTGGGAGTGGGTACAACCAGCACCTTCTCAAGGACAGGAGTAGATGTAGGTCTGAAGTTTCTTCCATGGATTCATTAATGTAGAAAAGGCCCTCAAAGTATTCCATTCATTTTGTAAACCACACAGATGAATCTGAGGCAATAGGTTTCTATCTCCAGCCAGCATCTTTGAGGGTGGCTGTCGGCCTGTATGTGGGGTTCAATCATCACCATCTAGTAGCACACCCATCAAGTGTACAACAGTGATCACTACCATCGGAAGATGGTGCACATGTTTTATTTGTTATGTTTATTTACTCACTATATTTTAAGTCTATTAAAGCAGTAACTTGGTTTCCGACTGTGTAATGAAGCTCGATGTGAAAATATAAGTGTCCACATCCCAGTTCTTCCCAGCATTGATTGATCCACAACACTGAACTCCAGTACTCATCTTAATGGCTTCCACCTCAGTGCCCACCCCCCCACACGTACACCTAGATGCAGAACAAAAAGCAGCAGCAGCCATCATTCACACTGGGAGCAGTAATTTAATGTTGTCTCTGACAAGGAAATAAGAAAGGAAGATGCAGGTTAATCTCACTCTCTCTCTCTCCCTCTCTCTCACGCACACAAAACCAGCAAACACACAGCGGCTCCACAGCCCTTCCAGTCATATCAGTGATCTAAAATTTCACTTACATTACAATTGAATACAGCCTATCATCACAGGTCGGCTTTATCTGTTGTGATGTATACTCCCAGGCTGAGAGGGGGGAGGAGGGCAGCAGCATGGTGAACCTATTTGTGTTTATGGCTTCGCAGGGAAGGAGATAAATGACCTCCCGTTTTTATTTGGATTTAATGAAGTAGGGACTGAGGGACTCCCTTGCATCCCCTACTCTCAGCCTCTCTTTCTTTTTCCTCCACCACCCTCCCCTCCACCTGCCTCTGTTTGTGACCTAGATGCAGGACGTTTGACACAGGTTAGAGGAGAACCTCACCTCTCTCAAGGTGCGAAGTGTGAAGTGGAGTGGACTGTAGGTGCCAGGCAGAAAGCTGTTAACTGGGGCGGTCTCGTGAGCTAAGAGGTGTTCCCCTGGGTCGGGGGTTGGGGACGTCAGTGGAGGGAGAGCAGGATCTGGATTGGGACAAAAACATCATATTTGGCCACCGCATGTTCACCATACCAAACAGCCATGCTGGCTTGTCGTTAATTGGACACTCGGGCCCCCAATTAAGGCCATGGCTCAAAAGGCAACCCGGAGAGGAAAACAAGGGTAACACACACACACACACTTATGCACAAACAGCATAAACACACACACACGTTTTTCCTCCCCCCTCCATGCTTTCTGTGGGACTTCATTAAGTGCATGGAGAAGGGCCTCCTAAGGGACGGGGGACATGGACTCATACGCTCACATACAGTCCACATAAACACACATACATAAACATGCATATGTCTCAATGTAACAGCCAGTGGTTTGGTCTGCACAAACCGCTGTGAGGACACACAGACACAGCTCCTTAAAAATGCAAGACACTCATCAAACTCTTGAACATTAGACAGGTCTGTCTAATACTACAGGGAGGAACTCGTCACACTGCAGGCTGTTATTTTGCTGACAGAGAATTATCACTTCCATGCAACAGTTGGAATCAACTGCATTTTCCTTGTATTCTCTCAAACAAAGCTTGTTGTGATAAGAACAAGGAATGCTGAATGTCCTCCACTGTTGCTCTTTGTTTACTGTGTCACCTTCTTATTATTTGTGCAGTTTATTGTCAACCAACACGGTGTCGAGCTGGTATGAAGTTAAGCTTTGAACATAGCTGCTGCATACTATGGTCTGTGGTCTGGAGATTCACATGTCCAGACCACACACCGCACAGTTGAAACACAAGTTACATGAGGGTGGATGGTGAGTGCATCATTTGGTGGAAATAAGTTTTGCTTTGGTGTTCAATGAAGCCACGTTCACACTGAACTTGGTAGATATACCTGGAATTTATGAAACTGCAAAAAAGGAAGACAATACACACCCAGGATGTACATAAACCCTCCTGCCCTCTGACAGGCACTACAGGAAAAAGGCGATTAACACCATTCCCATTGCCATAGTTGGTCAAACCTGTGGCTCTTTGTATCCATGCATGAACTACCACCATCAGCTCAATGTTTGTATCTTTTACTTTGGTCCCTCTTTCAATCGAACTTTCACTTAATGCGGATGATGAAATGGAGTGCTTTCCCAAGTTGTAAACAATTCCACCTTCATGGCTAACAGCTATGCAAACAGCTAAAAGACATCACAAAGTTGCACCAGAAATGACACAGTATCGTTCACTGCTGCCCAAAAATGATGATGAAATGATACATTTATCGTGTTAATTTGCAGTCATTTGAGTCAGACGTGAGTATAAACATGCTTTTGACCAGTGGGAATGAAGCATCTGTTGGATACTTTGTGTCATTAATGTTAATGAAGAATTTCAAACACTGAAGTCACAAAATAACACATTTCAAATTACTAATGAAGGCAGTAGTGAAACAACTCCTGTGTGCCAGTATGTTAAATCTCAGATGTGTTCCTATGGTTTGGATGCTGAGAGTGAGTGGTTTTATAAAGCTGTACTAACTTTCTTTCAGTCAGAAAATGCTGTTACAAGACCTGAACTATCACTGATGGTAGAGCAAATACACGTTCACGTGTTTACAGTACATCACAATGTGCCTTCTCCGCTGTACGTGCCAGTGAAACAGTTATCTTTGTTACTGTATGGAACTGTTATTGTATGTACATGTTTAAATGTAATAAATGAGTCAGCTGAGCCATGCTGTTATGTTTCTAAAGTTTATGTAGTGATTTTCCACTGTGGATGACTATATTGATTATTATAGGATGTTGAAGGAAAAGACCATAATCTTAAGATGGAATTGACTTTGTGACTTTGCAGCACACCCAGGCTGCACAGTGATGTCTCTGCCTGCTAGCACCTCACTTATTTTTATGTATTTATTTATTTATCTATTCACTTCAGCAAATGTGACACGAGCCCGCTGGATGAAGATGAGAAAAGAGAGGATATGTCAATATTTAAAAAGGTCGAGTGTCTGCAGGAGCATTGCGTGTCTTAAGAGGGATGGTCCTCAGGGACAGAGGAGCTCTCACTCTGCTGCTGTTGTGACTCAGTGGAAATGAACAAAAGACTTTGATGGGTAAACAGAAAAAAAAATGAAGACAACACACACACACACACACTGGCTGCTGGGTTGTTGTTATCTGGTCATGCAACAGTTTCACAGTTGAGTGTTTGTTCCCTCATTAACTTTTAATGGCGGGTTATGAATTTAGCATGAATGCTCTTAAAGCCTCTGTATGAGCGTGTGAATATGACAGGCTGACTGTGTGTCAGGGGGTTAAACAGCAGGAGTCTAATCCTCATGAAGAAGCACTGTGATGTGCTGACCGCTGACCACAGAGGTAGATCGACGATTGTGATTTCCATGTTTTGCCATAATTTACATGGCACATCTTTTACTCTATTGTGTTATCTGTTCTGTTAACTGGTTACTAGTAACTATAGAAATGGTCACTTTTCAATGACTCTGGATAATCCGACTCTGTAACCCAGTAACTTTTTCTGCTTGCTTTAATAGAAAAAAGAAACAATTCAAACATTCATTTCTCATGCTTCTCTTCAGTCGCCTACCTCATCTCTGATATCCCTCCGTCCTTCCTTCAGTAATGTCTGTGGTCATATAATCAGCTTGGGTTGATAACTAAACGTCCTCCAAGACCAACCATCAGACTAACTAACTCAATTTGAATCACATCTTCAAATGAAAGCTAAAACAGGTTGTTGCAGACTCCAGTGTCTACAGATATATCAATGTGCTGCAATGTGCTGCTGCTTTCACCGATTGTGGTGCCTCTGGGAGAAATGATGACAGTTTCCTGGTTATGAATTTGCTTAGGTTTAGGCACTGCTGTGAAACAAAGTCTTTAGAAGCAAATTGTCTCTTTTAGTTTTAGTTCAGTCTCTGAGTTTAATCTTTACAAAGAGGACAAACTGTCATACAGAATGCAGGGCAGTCTGCTGAAGAGTGTGACAATTAACAAGACTTCATTATAATGTAATGATAAACAAAAGGGTGGTTTTATCTTCTGTCCTTGGAGAAAGGAAATATAATTGAGCAGAGCTGATTTTGTGTTAGTGAGTTATAGTTGTAAAATGTTACATTAGATCAGGCAAAAAATAATAAAAGTGTATGTAAGGGTTAAATTACAAGATTGTTCATAAAAGCACCTGGTTAGGGCAGTGGTCTAGTGGCAGATGTCCTGCAGTGGTCTAACAGACATTTTGCTCTCCATAAAAACAACTTGCAAAAGCAGTGTGCAACTTAATGGTACATTTGTATTGCTGTTAACGTCGATGTTACTATTCTGCCTCTGCCTCTTGCTTTACTAACGCAGAAGACATGAAGAACAACTTGATTCTCAGCCATATGTTCATGTTCCGTACAGCCAAGCCATTGTTATCTTTCTTCATGAGGTGCATGTACATGGAAGTGGAAGAACTTATCATGTTCATGCAACACCATGGATTCCACTTTGTCACCTTCAGCTCAACCATCTCTCTTTTTTCCCTCCAACTGTAAAACAACTAAATGCCATGGGAAAGAGGGAGAGAGAGAGAGAGAGAGAGAGAGAGAGAGAGAGAGAGAGAGAGAGCCCAACAAGGAACAGTAAATATCATGTGGCCCCACTATGAATTTCACAGCTAAATAAGACATCCACACATCTGTGCATCACCCTAAATCACTCCCTCTGCAACTGCCAGGGGGACCTGTTTGAGCAACGCACCATAAATCCCATTTATTACACATTAAGAACTAACCCTGGAACATGTGTTGTGAAACCTGGCCTCGCACCATGCTTCCCAGTCCCCAGCTAAACACACATTATGGCACTGGTCCCTGGATTGTGGTCAGAGAGTCAGAGTACGGCTGAGCCGGTGCTTCCTCCAGGCATGGCTGCGGGACTGTCTTTATGTGGACGTGTTTGCCAATGGGGAACAACAGGCTGTCTGAATTAGTCTGACGCTGTCTGTCTCTGCTGCTGACAGACCGACAGATATACAGTTCCACATTCTCAATGGGTGAAAAACTGGTTTGAAAGTATGTTTGACCAGTGGGATTGAGTTAAAATCTGCATTCACTTCCAATAAAAATGTAGCAGTATAGACGTTTTGCCAGTTATATGAATATCGGCGTTGGCTAGCCATACTTAACTTACATTGGACAGGACTCCTCCAATATTCTACAAGGTGTTTTATGAACGTGAACCCTGTTTCCTGTTGTTTTTCATAGGAAAGGACCATATTTCACTTGAACCATATATCCATCCATCTTCTACCGCTTTATCCAACATTGTAAAATGAGACTAATGAGTGTAATATAGATTTTAGATGATCCTTTCTTTCCAGCCAGCATGTCCATGTGGGCCCCATAAGGGTTATATTTTGGCAAACAATATGGGTCCCAAGCAGATTTGTCCATTACCATGGTGGCCCATCCAGGTTTGCCCACACAGGGACTCCATGGAAACTGCAGACAAACCTGCGTGCGACCCATGTTGTCAGCCCAAATATAACCTTTATAAAATAACCCACATGGACATGCTGGCTGTTAAGGCAGTGGTGTTTCCCTATCTTTGCTTTTTTAATACTGTAATGTAATAATTGAAAAAAAAGAAAAAGATTTGGACTGCACCTGAATTACAGTTTTATCCATGTAGTGTTTTTCAGAGTTTAAATGTATTGATATTGTCCAGTACTACCTCAATATATGATTAATACTTAAATGAGCTGAGCTTTTTTTTTGTATATATGTTTGTTGGTGTGAAGGTTCTGAAGGTACTTAAATATGTAATTTATTGTTTGTCTATTGTATAAAAGGTTGCGTTCCCCTTCCCTTTGCAAGCTTCGTGACCAAAAAAGTCACCAAGTACTTTGCCGTACATGGCCTCAGTCATCATCGCTGCTTGTTGTGTCATGTTTAAAAATGCTCACATTGCATATTCATGTTCTTGCTGGCAGGTGAGCAACCAGTTGATGAAACGCTGAGTTTTCCTTTCAACACCAGTGGTCACAGGAAGAGACGTCTGACACAAGAATCAAGCCAAACAATGCCAAACTGTAGATCAGTTAAATGATGCAAAGGTCCAGTTTGACCAAATGTGGTATACTTTTCAACATAGTCTCCCCTGCAATCCACATACTTTCTTCCTGTACTGAACAGCAGAAAGAGTATTTCCACTGCATGGACTGCCTTTTTGTCTCAGGCTTGAAGTGGTGGATCCAACACTCCGGAGTCAGGAAACATTCAAGAAAACCAGCAGGATCTGCTTCAAAAGAAGTTCTTCTGCAACATGACCACCTTGGTGGGCTTTTGATCAGGGGTCAAAAGCTGTGGCACCCAGCGAACAGAAACCTTGGGCAGCCCAGGTTTGTTGTGCAGAATGTTCTCTACTCTATCATGGGAGATGTTTACAGCGTTGGCTGAACAGTCAAACACAGGGGCAGCTGACCCAGAGTGGGCGAGAGTGCACCGCCCTCCTTAAGCCACACGAAAAAAGAGAGAAAAAAAGAGTTTATTTTGCTGGTCTAAGTCTTAATATTATTGTCCAATCAGCAGCCTGAATATCGCTGTGACATTCAGTAGCCCCACCCCCTTGGTGCAGTTTCAGTCAGATTGAAAATCGCCCCAGGCAATCTCATAGACTTACATGTTGAGATTCTTCTTTGAATTAATTTGTATGGGCTCGGGGAGGTTCTTGTCCCAACATGACTGCGTCATACACACTGAAGCGTGCTCAGACCACAGCCCATGTGGATAACTGACTTGCCGATTGCACCCCCCAAAAAAGAATTTCACCTGTCGCCACTGGTCAAATATGTCATCCATCACCATGTGGTAAATAAGGGGGTCAATGTTTTCTTGCGTGGTAGCTGTGGCAGGACGTCTGGAACATGGGTCATCTTCAAGGCTCTTCTTCCCTCTCTTGAATTTAACCTGCCCACTTGTGTGCAGTTGGTAAAGCTGGAGCATCATCCCCTAATGTAGCGACCGTGTCAGCATGAATGTCCTTGTGGGCGAAGTCATTTCTCTGCAGAAGTTTAGTAACACCACAGACCCAGAATTTGTCCACAAAATGTCTTTAGCACTCATTTTCAAAGTCCTCGACTCACTATAAAATGGGAGTTTATCTGGGGAGAATCAATGCAGTTAGTACCACAATAGGTTGAATTTAATGCACACTAAGTTTAATTGCTCTGCCATTACTCTATGAGCACAGCAACAGAAGTGATCACATTTTGAAGAGCCTTGCTCACTTCTGTAAACTCCCAGAACTTCAACATGAATCCCAGAATCAGACAAATAGGTAGTTTTTCTGACTTGTAAACTCAGTCAGTCATGTAGACTGAATGACTTTACCCACTTAATGCTTCCATTTCATGTTGCAAAGACCTTCCTCATTCCCTCCCTCTCTCTGTCTCTCTTTCAAGATATGTCAGCAAATGTGGCATAAGAGGGACAGAGAGAGAGAGAGAGGGAGAGAGAGAGGGAGAGAGAGAGAGAGAAGGAAGGGAGAGCGAGGGATGTGGTCATCAAAGCAGGTCTGTCAGCTTGTAGGTATGAGCTTCATCAGGAGACATACCGTCTTCCTGTTCCTTTCTTCTAGCCTTTCTTTGTTTTTCAAACACACGTCTTGAGCCCATGGCAGGATGTTGTCTAATTAATTGTGTGCGTGCGTGTGCGTGCATGTGTCCTAAAAAAGTTATTCGTCACTCACTGAGGATCTCAGGTTTTCTCGTCTTTGTTCCCCACTGACAACAATGACAAGATTGTAGGACACTGGAACTGGGCCTAAGCACAGTGACTGCACAGTGTGGAACAACAGCATCACATTAGGCTAAAGCAAACATTCAATTATGTTATTGTTTAGTAACATAAACAAAGACATTACCTACTTAGAATTTTGTAAAGAAAAAAGTGGATTATATGTCGACTTGTTACTTACTTTATTTATGAAGCTTTACTTTAGCTAAAATATGAGTTAAATGCCTCTATAAATGGCTCCGGATGGCTCACCTGGTAGAACTGAGACCCTTGAGGCTGTGGCCTTCTGTAGTTTGTCCTCTACTCCTTTCATGCTTGATCTGTCTGATAAGTCAATCATCTTCTACTACTTTATCCTCCACATGAGGGCCACAGGGGGCGCTGGTGCCAATCCTAGCTGAAAAAGGGGCGAAGGGTTTCTCATTCTCAGTTTAGCCCGTTAGCCTGTCTCTGAGTGTTTTGGCATCTCGTGGCACGACATCTATCAACCATCTTCAAAGAGACATATTGCCTGATGCTGTCTACTGAATGCATGTACGGGATGAACTGCGTCGTTCCCTGCGAGGGGGACATTTTGGTTTGTTTCAATGCTAACCATGATCTTTTCTGACGCTTTTTGTGCCAAAAACCTAACCACAGGTTAATCACTACACACACATCTGAAACTTCAATGCATTTTAAGTTGAAAAATATACTATTTGTATTGAAAAATGCTATTTCTTGTACTTTTGGCATATTTTTGATCGTAAAATGCCAAAAAAAAGGAATGTCCCTTGAATTTGGATTTCTAACATGGAGCAACCTCACAAATACAAATACTGCTACTCTAACCCTTTATAGCACGGCCGTCATTTTTGTTTCACAGTAAAGTTATTTTTTAAACTTCCAGATAAATCCATGGTGATAAAATGCAAATACTTGTCAACTAAGATAGTGACACTAAACAGACTTATGACAAAATCAGACGCAGGACAATGCAGCCATAAAATACATTAATATACCTTTAATTACACATTAAATACATTAAACTTCCTCAATTGCCCGATCAGTCCTTTATAAATAACTCATTTTGATTAAGAAGTAAGATGGAGACATTTTTAGCCAAAATGTACATTCAATCATGTGGAGAAAAAGTGCAGAAAAGTAAAATAGTACGGTGTTTTCTGAGAGACCAGACTGATACTGGAGACTGAATATCAAGATCTCTCCACTTCTGTTGCTTCAGTTTTGTCAGCCCATCTATAATAAATCACCACAAAAACAGTTGACTTGAACTCACGTCACTTTACTGTTGTGACATGCACTGTGTTTTGCTGCTGCCCCATCTGACGGGTGTGGGTGAACAGGGCCAGCAGGGAGGAGACGGCAGCTCTGCAACATGGTGGGAGCTTACAAAGCAAAAATATTCCACTCAAACACGGTTTGAGGAAAATCCGAGGTGAGTCTGACGACTGCAGTGGCTCCAAGAACACACAGAGCGAATGTAATATATTAAATTGCTCTCAACATGAAATATTGACATGATCCAGTGCATCGGCTCCACTTGTACTGCTCCTAACTCTATAAATGAGGAGAATATCACAGAGGCTCGCTGTGGTGTGATGTAATAAGCGGCTGGTTGACTTGCTGTGTGGAGTGTGGACACTTCATGGTTTACATTGCGTGGATCTTATTGAGCCGCAGAGTCAACAGCTCATAATGCTCTGTTTTTATTTCAGCTTTGCAATCGATTTCAGGGTCTGGGTCAGGAAAATGGCAAATGCTGGTGTTTGACTGTACACACACACACACACACACACACACACACACACACACATTTGACATATTGAAATTGTCATCAATACAGTTAGTTCTGCAAGTGTTTAGACCTAAATCGAATAAAAATATTGACCTGGATGAAAATAACTAATCATTGTTTTATTGTATTGTATTGTATTGTATTGTATTGTATTGTATTACCAGAAAATAGCTCCTAGTTTAAAATTGTGTCCATGCTGAAGGTCTGGTTTTAGGTGGAAGAGTCTGACTGTAACTGTCTGTCTGTCTCTCTCATTCACTGCATTTGTTTGTTTCTTTCTCTCTGTGTAACTTTCTGTGTGTGTGTGTGTGTGTCCGTTTGTTTGTTTGTTGTGTGTGTTCCAGGTATTACTCATGTTGTGGGGACCTAAATCCGTTTACACAGATTTATACTGGTCTACCTTATGGGGACAAAACAAGTCCCCACAATGCAAATGGATACATTTTAAAATGAAAACATGTTGTAAGGTAAGGGTGAGGTTAGGTCTATGGTTAGGCCAGTGGTAGTTATGGTTAAGGTTAGAGTAAGAAATGAATGTAACTCGATAATGATGTCCTCTGAAATCATTGAAACCAGATTGTGTGTGTGTGTGTGTGTGTGTGTGTGTGTGTGTGTAATGACTGATTTCCCTGCAGAGTAAGAGCTTCTTCCAGGCTTGACTTGCTACCATCTGGACCTCAGACCCTTGGAGCTTCACTGTATATCTTCTCCTCTCACTTCTCTCCTTCCCCTGACACTAAATATACCCACTGACTGTGTTGCATTTGAACATCACAAACACAAACATTTAGCATCTTTGGCAATTCGGCCATTTGAATGAAAGACAAACTTGTTTTCAGCACACTTAGAAGTTACCACTCACACAATTAGTGTGTAAAGGAATATATCAATGAATTTGACACCTGTCTACGAATCAGAATGTAAAGAACGCAGTTGTGTCGTTGAGATAAGTTGTATCATAAGTGGCGATTAAACATCAATTATATCATGAATGAGGGAGAAAAAAAAAATTGTAATAAAGAGCCAGAAAAGAAAATGAGCCACAAATCAAATTGGATAAACACTGACAAAGGAGAAAAATAAGGGCAATGTTAAATGGTTTATTATTTATAATTTATAAAAAAACTATACAGTACAGTTTTGCCATTTAACCATTCATACCTATTCACACAGCTGACACACGGAGATCAACAAACCATTCCCTCTCACATTCAATTTCGTGTCCACATGAACCTAATCTGCATGTTTTTGGACTTTGGGAGGAAAGTGGAGAACCCAGAGAGAGCACACGCACACATGGGGGAGAAGATACAAACTCCACACAGAAAGGCCCTCGGTCGAACTGGAATTTGAACGGGTGACCTTCTTGCTGTGAGGCAACAATGTAACACACTGACAAAGTACCTTCCACACCACAACTTCAAAAACCTAATCTATCTCTTTACAGAAAAATGATATGCGAGCAGTATGTAACTACCATTTAGGCCTCAACATGTCTTTGAAGGTGCAGCGTGTAACATTTAAGATCCAGATTTATTGATAGAAACTTAACAGTTTAACCTTCAAACGTGAAATTATTACATGACAAGCATTTGTGAAAAACTCTTAAAAGTCCAATTTATGGTCTAATGATGAGCCTGCAGATTGTGACACACTAAGGTCTCCTCCCCTCACATCTCTCTTGGACTTCATTTTAAAGTGATTATACTCCTATAAATACATTTATATACATGTGTAATTTCTGCCTGCAAATGTTAAAGGAACTGGAACTGTAAACGGAAATGTAAACTGGAACTGTAAAAAGAAGATTACAGTTACAGGAACACACATGCACAACACAAAGCTTTATGCACCCTAACCCTAACCCATTGACTTCCATTCATTTGGACAGCCTAACAACGCATTATGCCCAACCTTAACCATAACCAGTTAATGATTAACCCTAATCTTAACCTAACCACAATTCAAATCTTAGCCCCAAATGTACCCAGTTTCTCAGAAATTAGGTTGTGCCTCATTAGGACCAGGTTTTGGTCTCCATGAGGACTACTGGTCCTGACAAGGTCAGTGTTTATGCCAGAAAAGGCCTTAAAGTGGTAACAAACACAAACACACATGGTTTCATTGTCTTCAGAGGACGTTGCATTGATTTCCATTAATTATGGAGACTTCCTCTAACATTTGCCATGACTACTGTTTGCCTAACCCTTACCATACAACATGTACATGTAATCATTTCCATTATGTGGACTTTTTTTTATTAAATTGATTTGTTTGATAGATTAATTTCTGTCCCCATCATGTGACTGTGTAAACAGATTTATGCAACTTCCCCCCCCACACACACACACACACACTGCCCCTGAGTGGCCCCCTGCCCCCTGTAGAGGGCAGCAGTTTGCCAAAACACCTCAGGCTCCGTGTCTGTATCAGAGGAGAGCAAACAGTGAGCAAACGAGAGAACAAGGGAGGGGGGGGGAGGGATGTGTGTGTGTGTGTTGGGATGTGGGGAGAAGTTGCAGCAAGAGAAGTGGCATTTCCAGAGCGCATCAACAGATACCCTCGTCTATCCTCTAACTCCCTCATCCTCTCTGCATCACCCAGTCGCCTCCCTCCCTCCCTCCCTCCCCAGCCTCGGGCCTCATAAAATTGGACTTATGGCTGTGTTGCCAGCATAAATAAGTCCCTTTGATACTTAGCGGAAGAAGTTATGACCCTCCTGGGTATGGCGAGGGACAGTGGCAGGGCGGCGTCTGCTGCTGGCTCGCCTGGCGCCCCGTGGCTCTGATCCTCGCACCGATTCAGGGCACGCTCTCTTCATTACCGGCGGCCACCGGGGACTTGTTTTTTCTGCAAGATTAATGAGTGCCGCGGAAATTCTCCAGCGCATCTCCGATAATTAAGTCTTTGTTTATCAAAAAACAAGTTATATTAGGAGCAGGAAATTCGCAGTAATTATTCATAATCCTAACAATTCAAGTGTAGCTACCTCATTTGCCTGTGTAATTCTGCTTTTTAATTTCTTGCATATATTTGCATGTTAATTTTGCCCATCGGCTGCTGCTGGGGCTTTGACACTTTTTTTTACCCTTTCCTTTTTTCCTCCCCCTCTCCTCGCTTGTCTTTTTTTCACATGGGTGAGACTCAGTTGGGTGGCATTTTGGGCTGGGTGTAATGATAAATTATGATTTTTTTTTTTTATTTAATGCATAATGAAGTAACTCCTTCCCATCCTTCCTCTCTGTGTCACTGATCCTTCCTCTCAGGCCTCATCACATGCCCTCCACCGTCACCTCCACCACTCCCCTCCACATCCACCACCTTCAGCCATGTGGTCATTAGGGACAGAGAAGCCACGTTTCATTGGTGTTAAAGGCTGTGTGGTGGGCGAGGGAGGGCAGATCAGCAGTCATCGACCAACATGGCATCATGTCCAAGTGCTCATGCTCTGACTGACTCTCTGTGCCCTGGCACAACACCTCCTCTTTCCTTTCCGTGTAATTCCCCCTTCCCTTTCCCACCACAGAGAAGGGATAAGAAGGCACAGCTTTACAGCATAAATACAGAGCAGGAGTAGCTGTTGCTACACGGTGACTTTGTGTTGCCTCCATCTTTTATTGCACTATGTTCTTCCCCTTTTACAACATTTGAACATTTTTTTCCAGTGCAGTCATATGACATGCTAATCTAATATTATCCTGTTATTCGTTGACTCTGTTTCCATTGTACTGATACACATTTACTTCCTTTACATACAACTTTTCCACCTCTCTCATGTGTAAAAAAATAAATGTGATATTTCACTCTGTGCACGACAAGATACGCAAGATAATTGGTGTTTACTCGCATTTGAGTGCTCACCTGTGTCTAATGTCGAAGCCAACCAAAAGCGAGGATAGAGTAACACACTTAGCTAAGAACTCAGCCAGCATGTCCATGTGGGCCCCATAAGGGTTATATTCAGGCTGATATGGGTCCCAAGCAAGTCTGTCTGTGGTTTCCATGGTGGTTTTCCAACACAGGCTTCTCATGGGGCCCGTGTTACTGAAATGATATGGCACCTGCTTATTTTGCCCATTTCAAGCCCATGCCCACTTTGTACCCATTTAGTAACCAGGTAGCCAGGAAGGGGTAGGAATAGCACACATTTTAGGTCTACACCTACAATTTTGTCTTTAGCCTTTGACCTTTAGTTTCTAATTAAAAATGTGCATTTCCTTGGTGCGAGCACAACTTTAGTCTTTTCATGTTTTTACTCTTCCTCTCACCTGCCTTTCACTTCCTGTGTGTGTGTGTGTGTGTATGCTGTGATGATGAGCACAGAGTCCTCGTCCTTGATGAAAACATCTTTGCAGTGCGCTGACATATGTTTAAGTGGTGGGAGAGCAGCATTTGTTAAGTGCTAAGCGTCACACAACGCTGACTGCCACTGTCATGACAATATGAATATTGATGATCTGGAGGCCCCTGATGCATGCTGGGTAACGCGCTTAAAAAAAAAAGGCCCCTGCAGCAATTCTGTCTACACTGACACAAACACACAGTCTGACTCTATAAGCCACCATTTTCAAACAGAGAGTGGCCTTTAAACAGCATTTAAATACTGACTAAACAAACTGAAACAATGCCACTAATTCCACCACATATTTTTTTAATTTGTTCTTACCTTTAGTTAACCAGGAAGTACATATATCTTTAATGAAGGAGACCTGTTTGAGACTGCACACCACTTATAATCCAAAATATATAAAAAATAACAGACGAGCAAACATAAAAGAGACCACAACCAGTTCTAGTAATAATAACATTATTTTAAATTTAATTTCTGTTGCTGGTGCAGATTTGATGTTTTCCAGAGAGGCCACATTATTTCCATGATCAGAAAAGGCCTTTTCCCTCCAGTTCAGTGCAAACCTTTGAAACTTGGAAAGGAAGCCATGGAGCAAAGGGCTCACATGACTGATCACTGTATTAAATTTTGGCCAAATTCTTTTCATATTAATTAATAAAAATCTATTTTTGTTTCATCCTACGTGTCAATTTAACCAGGAAAAATCGAAGTAAAGCTTAACTAAATAACTTAGTAACTAAGCTTCTCATGAAGCCATGTTTTCAGTGAGAGTGTGTTCTTTGGCAAAGTCATTGCTGAGTAAATACATTATACTAGTGATTCCCAAAGACTAGGGAGATCATTCAAGTGTGTGGTCCTGGACTGGGTTGTGTAGTCTGTGCTTTCTCAGGATTAAAACATTGAGAATCAGTTACAAAGTTTGTTGTGTCGTGTGGTCTCCATTTTTAAAATCAAGTCAGTTTTGAAGACCCTCTCGTGTGAAACAGGTTTAAAAAGTTATTCACTGTCTTGCTTTGGCTCGCTCTTGTATTGTGCTCTGTTTGTCTTAGCTTAGCATAGCACCAAACAGCTGCAGGAAAAGGAGTTAGCCCCCAAGGTTATTCATGCTGACATGGTTGTTACAGTAGGAGATGACGCTTGAGATCCATCAACTGTGCAGTAGTGGGCAGGTGAATTCAAGAGGGGCAGGGAGAGACTTAAAGATGACTTCCTTCAGGTCTGGACTTCCTGACACAGCCTCCACCCAAGAAAAGATTGATCGTGTCACCACACAGTGATTGATGATGTTTGACTGCTAATCAGCTAAGCTAAGACTCTCCCATAAATGAGTAGAGAACATTCTGCACAACAAATTTGGCATGTTGAAGGTTTCCGCTCAGTGGGGGCCACAGCTTTTGACCCCTGATCAAAAGCACACCAGGCCAATCATGTCCCAGGAGAACTTGACAGATTTTGAAGCAGATCCAGCTGCTTTTCTTGAATGTGGGTCCACCGCTTTGAGCCGGACACAAAAAGATATTCCATGCAGTGGGAATATCTGCTGTTGAGGACTTTTTTGACTATAAGGATTAGAGCTTCGTTACCAAGGGCATCCAAGTGCTGCAACACCGACGTAAGAAGTAGACCACACGGGGGACTATTGAAAAAACAACACCCTCATATTAGTTATTTCTGATATATTAGTTTCCATTCAAAGCACAGACACTGAATCTCTGCTGAGATTCTCTTCCTCCCTGCTGCTACCAACATGCTCCGTGTGCTCTCAAAGCCCATGGAAATGTCACAGATTAAACTGCAGCATATTGTTGGATCAGATGCAGAGGAGTAGAAACACTGCCTTTCTGCTGTATACAAGCAGGCACAGTGGCACTCCTATTAAGCAAAGTGACCTCTGTGAATACCGGCCTGGTTCTTTCATTAGATGTCTTGGCTTGTGCATGTTCTCCATCTATTTGCAGAGAGTCAAAGTTCAGCCATCGCAAACAATTTATGCATAACCTTGTCATTCACAGCCAATGACTAATGTGTAAAGCTCTGAATAATCATGGAGGGGAGCGAGGAGACGGAGAGATGCAGTGAGAAGGGAGAAGAAGGGGAGGAATCGGCCACACTGGCATCTGGCAATGTGTGATTGGATGGCAGGGACACGACCCTTGTAATTGTGAGGTGTCACAGAATCCTGGTGCCATCACAAAGAGCTGCATCCAAATGTGGGCGACACTGGGCGACAACACGGGTGTGAGGGGGTAGAGGTTCAGGTCAAACAGGCCGACACCTCCGAGTCAAAGGAAGTGACTGAATCAAACACGGGGCCAGCAGGGTAGAATTTACACACACTTACACATGTACACACACACACACACACACACACACACACACCAAGAGGAGGAGCCATGATTATTCCTGCACAAGCAGCATGTTAAGGGAGAACATTAAACATGTGACTCAGTTTATAAGGTACATTTCTGTGTGTGTGTGTATGTGCTTGAATTGTGTGCGATTACAGTGTGTTACATGTGGTTCTGTTGTGTGTACCTGATTGTATGTTATGTGTCGTGTTTACACTGTGTTGTGTATCCACAGTTTGTGTTGTGTGTGTTTCTGTTTGTGTGATGTGTACACTGTATGTGGTAGAGTTGTATGTAACATTTGTGTTATGAATGTATGGTTCTGTTGTATGTACCTGACTGTATGTGTTGTGTGTATCTGCAGTGTGTGTGTGTTTGTGTTTCTGTTGTGTATATCTTCAGTCTGTGTGTATGTATATGGTTGTGTTGTGTTGATCTGTTGTGTGTAATTGCAGTGTGACGGTGTATGTGGTGGAGTTGTGTGTATTCTCAGTGTGTATGTGTGTATGTGGTTGTGTGTATCTGCAGTGTGTGTGTGTGTGTGTGTTTCTGTTGTGTATTTTTGCAGCGTGTTGTGTATATCTTCAGTCTGTGTGTATGTATATGGTTGTGTTGAGTTCATCTGTTGTGTGTAATTGCAGTGTGTCGTGTGTATGTGGTGGAGTTGTGTGTATTCGCAGTGTGTATGTGTGTATGTGGTTGTGTGTATCTGCAGTGTGTGTGTGGGTTTCTGTTGTGTATTTTTGCAGCGTGTTGTGTATATCTTCAGTCTGTGTGTATGTATATGGTTATGTTGTGTTCATCTGTTGTGTGTAATTGCAGTGTGTCGTGTGTATGTGGTGGAGTTGTGTGTATTCTCAGTGTGTATGTGGTTGTGTGTATCTGCAGTGTGTGTTTGTGTCTGATGAAGACAGTTTGGTCATTTGCTTGTCTTCTCCCTTCATGTGTCTTGTGAGGTGCTGTGTGTGTGTGTGTGTGTAGCGTGTGGGCCACCGTAGCAAACACAGTCAAACAGTAGCAGTGAGTGTCAGTGAGCTATCAAACGTGGTGTCTGTGCTGCTGCAGTGGGACAAACAGCACTTGAGCAGCACTGCTGTGTGCTGCCACTGACAGGGTGAGAGGCTGTCGAGTGCAGACGGACAGGCAGCTGGAGGTAGAGAGACACTGACACATGCAGAGGTAGAGGGTGGGGGCTGTGTTAAAGTTGAAGCCTGTTCTTTTGTGGGGTGCGCTGCCTTCTCATCATTTACATCAAGTTGACATTCGGAGAGTTTACTCTGGGGTCTGTAATTGTATTCTTTCGCCAGTTCTGCATTGCCAACCATGAAAATGGAATCTTATCAACCCTGACCAATTTTTAATGTACAAAATGAATTGGCAGGGGTTCAAAAAAAGATAGAAAGAGAGAAAAAAGAGGAGCTACAATTCAAATCAGGTAAATGATACATGGCATTTTTTTCAGTGAGTGATTGAACTGAACCCCCCCCCCCCCCCCCCCCCCCCCCCCCCCCCCACACACATACACACACATATCTCCCCTCCCTTATGCTTTCAACTATCATATTACACAGGATTTATTTTTCTTTCAAAGGCAGAGCAAGCAGGGGAGGGGCCAACTATAGGTTAGAAAAAAAGTACACATGTATATGGAGTTCTCTGTGTGTATTCAGTCATGCCTGTATGTAAACACACACACACAGGGCTGTTAAATTTGTAATAATTGATGTTTAACCCTTAGTGCACACGCGGCACAGATCTGCCGCAGGTGCACCCATGGTAATTTGCCGTGGGAATAATACACAACTCCTTATATGGACATCCTGGGGTTTGTGTTTATAGGTCACATATTCAGGCTTTAAAAAATGTGTTTTCTTTGTCTCGTTGAGCCAAAGTTGTGCCAAAATCACACATTTTTTCTTCCCTTTTTTTCAGAAAAACAAGCCAAGCAAACTTTGAACTGTGATGTATTTCCAAATTTCACAAATTCAATACAATTTATACATGTATTTTTTGTACGTTTTGCTCAGGTGTGTTTATATAATTGGTGATTTTTTGTTTTCATCAATTTGCTTAGGTTGTGCTGAAAAATAGGATATAAGACACTCTATGTTGCACATTCTTATACCCTTTGAATTAACTTAAAGTAATTTTTTATACCGTATGTGTATGGAAACCCTCTCATAGAATAGAACCCTCTGTGTTCTATTCTATTAAATGTAAAATAAATTTACAGTAAATGTACAGCAATACTGTCAGACTGTACTGAGGGAGCATTTGTGTGTATACAGAGGTTCAGAGGTGGCCACAAACTGCTGAAAGGCTGGGTTTCTTTAAACAATAAATTCACTCCTGAAAACTTTTTTGAGCACTGTGTTTAAGTTGATAGGGTTAATCAGCATTGTGTGATGTTTGTGTGATGCATTTGGCATGTTTGTATGTTTATAATATGTTCATTATGCACTACAGCTTTAATTTGAAACATTCTTTGAACTACAGATGGGCCATAAAAATATTTTTTGTCCCACTGAATATCTTCATGGTGACCTTGCTCTGTTCCAGGTCTCTGATAATGCGACTAAAATGTTAGCACGCTTAAGGAGAGTTATCTATACTTTGATGTTTTCTTCTCCACAAACCTCTGGACACCACAGTTGCACCTGTTCTGTATTCCAGTCCTGAACTTTTAACACGATAATAGAGATTAAAAAGCAGACAACATGGAGGGGGGAAAGGGAGCAAAACTAAAGCCATACATTTGTTAAAATCACAGCAGTAATAAAGATTAAGTAGACATTAATGGCATCCTCAGTCATGCTCGTGTAGGTAATCTCTCTTCTTTTAAATCAAAATTAAATTTGGAGGGGAGGAACAAACAGGGGGTGAGACTTTGGCGTAATATTTTAATCAAATTGTCATGAGTGAGTGGATACAATTAGGGAGGCTGTCAGTCACTGAGGCAGGGACCCTGTTGTTCAGAGACGAGACTGAGGAAGGTGTGGTGAGAGCAGGAGAGGCCACTGGTGATAACGGAAGGGTAAGTGAGAGGTTGACTGTTGGTCTGACCGACCGAGCAGCTCCTCAACGCATAAATGTTTCTTTCCATCGGGTATTTGCAAAGGCAGTGGTGTTTTGCATGGAGATGCGCCCAAGTGTGTATGAGAGATGGGTTTGAGGCTTGATGAATAATGATAAAAAATCTGATGTCAACTGAAGACGTGAAAAACGAAATTGGTAGAAGATGCTAGAAGAAAAACATGCTAGGGATGGCAAGATTAAGACGAGTGAAATGTCATATCATGTCAAATGTCTATACTTTATATGTTGTTGAATTTTTTCATAATGTTCGATATTGTACATTCATAGATGTGAAAATGATTATTTATTACCTTTATCTTGACTGTCTTTGCTGCTGTAAAAGTGTAAATGTCCCCTGTTGTGGGACGAACAAAGGATTATCTTATCTTAAAAGAAACAAGCACAGGCACAAGAAGAAGAAGAAATAGCAACAACACAGTTTGTGTAGATATTATATTATATTACTGAGAGCAGCTGCTTGAGACTGCTCTATGTTCTTTCCGTAATTCTTTGTCATTCAAGCTATTTTTTTTAAGAATTAACATTTTAGTTGTAATTTACTTTTATAATTCATCTTTGTCATGCAATTTTAAATATAAACCAATTTCAAATGTCAAACAAATTGAGCCTACCAGCTTCCACAATGTGCCCACAAAAGTTTCAGGAGTGAATATACAGATCAAAAATGGTCATTCAGCAGTTTGTGGGGATAACAACTTGATATCCCCACCTGCCCCTGAGCTGCCGCTGTATACACAGGTCTGATAGTATTGCTTGACAGAGTCTGTTTTCAGATGAAGGACACGGCATACAAATATTGTTGCATCGTATCTTTTCAAAAAGACCAACCAGGTGCAGAATAATAATATCAACTACAAGAAAAATGATGTGCTATAGCTTTAAAAGGTCCACTATGTGAGAGTGGCTCATCCATCTCACTTTCCAAAGCATTTCAGGGATTTCTAGTGGATGTAAATACTTTTTCACACTTCTGTCTTCCACTCTCTGTTCTGTTCCCTCCTTCCCCACTGATGTTTTGTACATATGGTTTATGTTGGTGTAGTTGTTCTTCTTTGTTGGTGTAGTACGCTTCTGCTTGGTTTGACTGGTTTGTCTATTCAAGCTTAATTGCCCATTAAAATGTAAAATAATAAATTACTATGTAATGCAATTTATACTGATTAATTTGCCAATTTGTAAATAATTGTGCTAATGGATATTTTTGTTGTACAATTAATTACAATGAAAAGCTTTATTACTATTTCTGTGACATCTGTGGTCCTCCACACTTACTTATGAATCATTAAGCATGCATTAGCATGTAAAAGAAAGGCAAAAACGACAGAAGAGAACAGCCCCTCTTGGTCCCACTTGCCTGGAGCTCCCAAAGTCCCTTGAAACGCCCCTGCTCAAACGTAACAAGGGCTCAAAAATTGTTCCTTCTCACATCAACATATGTTTGCATAATGTTAATTTCAGGCATACTTCTTGGTAATCATTTAGGTGCTTTGATTTTCTGTGGTATTGAATAATGAGTCATTATTGGTATGTGCCCATAAACGTATTGAAGTTTGGTACCCAACCCCCAACAGTTTTGAAATGGTCTAGATGTTCAGAGATTTCATTTTCACAAGAGGCAATCCTCTTTATGAGGGTCATGGGGGGCTGGATCCAATCCCGGCTGACATAGGGCAAAAGACGGGGTACGGCCTGGACAGAACACCAGTCCATCACAGGCAAACTTACACCAACAACCATTTATTCTCTCATTCACACCCACAGTCAATTTAGAGTGTCCTGTTAACCTAATCTGCATGTTTTTGGACTGTAGGAGAAACCAGAGAACCCGGACGGAACCCAGAAACACAAGGACAAAAAGCAAACTCCACACAGAAAGGCCATTGATTGAATTGGGATCTGCACTGGTGACCTTCTTGCTGTGAGGCAACAAGGCAACAATGCTAGCCACTGATCCACCATGTGACCCAATGTTCACAATTATAGCTCCATTATGCAATACTCGAGCATACTTGAGCTATCTTATTGTTGAGCCCTGTTGTGTCTCAAAAAATGTAAAGCCTGTTTTAGCTAAAGAAAGAGATTTTCTTAGGAAGTAATTCCAGATAGCCACACTTTGAACTACTTCCTACCAATACCAAGTAGCATGTTATTTGCATCTTGTGTCTATTGTTGCATTTGGAATTTTTGATCATGACACACATGTTTTCAACAAACATCCTGAAATGGCAAATTGACATGCTAGTAAACAGGCCATGACTATGATGAGGAGTCTTCACAAATGTTTAAGTGCAACATATTTATATACAGGATTCAGTATTTACTAGTGGATGGTTGTTGGTCTCTAAATGTGGCCGTGGTGGACCTGTCCAGGGTGTACTCCACCTTTTGCCCCATGTCCCTGAGCCATGATGCTCAACTCTTTCACACTGATCCCCTCATCACTTCTCTTTTTTCACATACTCTCTTTTGCATGAGCACTCTAAAGCCTAAACAAGTGTGAAACCAATCACTTATTAGCCCAGTTTGGGCCCAGGCAGACTTCCTACTCCATGTGCCCAAACACCATCTTTGTTAGCTGTGATCTGGGAGCACTGGGCTGACTGCTCATGGTGAAATAATCAATTTGTGGCACACCTAAAGAGGACCAGGGTTGGTTTCCCTTAATTGGGCCATTACTGGAGCAAGAGGCAGTGACTAACGAGAAAGGGGCTGTGTTATTATAAGCTAGACGCTACATTATTTTTCCCTCCACTGACTACATTGGCTGGTTTTCCACCCCTCAGTTACTAAGGAGCAAGCAGATTTTAGGTGGACAAGTTTAGTTGAAGTACTGTACTGTATCCATTAGGGATTCAACCATTCATGTGATTCGCTGATCTTATATCTTCATATATAACAGATTATGTCCTCTTGTTACGTATTGGAGGCAGGTTCAAACATCATTGCTGCTTTATTTGTAAGAGTCAGTGCGTGTTTGTATCAATAGAATGCACCTTCTCTCAATCACACCCTCACCACCAGCCTCATGTTGAATCTATGGTATGATTTATCGTATAAATTTGTCAGGGACAATTCATCACTCTGCGAGACAAGCTAAAGACCAGATTGATATGTTAGCACACACTGCGTGGACAGGTATCTCCTCCAACTAATTAAAAGACAACTGATGACAGAAGGAGTGTCTGATGCCAGGTGTGATGGTTCACACAGCAGAAAAAAAATTAACTCAAGCAAAACTGAAAGCAAAGCAGCATGTGACAATGAGAGAGACGTTTGAGCTGGCCAGATATTTCACTCCACGTTATGCTTCTCCAATTTATTAAGCTGCCACTTAAAGTGTGTATGCTACTACACTCTTGTAGTTGAGGTTTCAGCCACATTTTGATTTGGCCTTTACTTAAGAACACAAAGGTAATTTTCCCCAAGCATGTTTACAGTTGTAAAACGGTTCAGTTCAGTTAAGTATGTTAAACATCCTATTACCACTAACACAAAACCATTTTTCATCATTAGGATTCAATGAAATACGATTAATAGTAGGAATTTCAGCCATGAAGATTCATTAGATCAGTGTGTAATATGTGTCACAATTACACATTAATCTGAGGTATATTGTGGTTTAGAGGATGTACTTTCGTCCTAAATACATCATAACCGAGCAGCAAATTGTATCGTCTGAATTTCTGTTCATAGCCATATGAAAAGATTTATGCCATTTAGCCACTGTGTTTTACATTGTATGTGCTATCTGAGAGTGAATAGCACATAAACTTCACATTATCTTCACGACTGTCAGTGAAGATTTTCTAGATTCTTCTTGCAAACACAGACGCCAGCTATTCCTCTGTGTGTTACATGTAATATAACCTGAATGATAAACAGCCATTGAGGAAAGTGCAGTAAACACCTGAGGCAAAGCAGTAAAAGTAAATGGTATGTCCTCTATGCTTATAGACCAGGCCATCAATCAGAAGGGAACTGGAATTGTACATGTTCCCTTACAGGTTTGCACATAGTGGACATGGCAGTGGGTTTTTAAATGGATGGAAAATGGCTCTGTATGAGCACAAATTATGGTTGAAGAGCATTGCAGAATGACGTTTTACAATTAAAAACCTTCCCTCACTATAAATACCCAATGGTTCAGTAGTCAACCAAGTATCCCTTTTGGATGATTCATTTACATGTGATTTATGCCAGTCCCAACATGTAGCACCATTGTAGAAAGTTGTATGCCATGGGTCATTTCCAGTTGTCTAACAGTGGTAAAAGCAGTAAAAATAATATATTTTTAAATGTATTCTCCCTCTGTAGGGGTTGCCACCAGGGATGTCAATTTAGAGTGTCCAATTAACAATGAGCAATGGGTAGGCCCTTTCTTCTAACCCTAACCCAGCCGTTGACCTGGCGAGGATTTGAACTTGTAATCTGAGTGTATCTTTTAGGTGAGCCTTTTTTTAGTGACACAATCAGTTTTTTCTTTGTGTCCCCACTGGCACCCATGTTTTCAGTAAGAGTGAGCATCTGTGTCTCAGACTGGTCCTCATCTCCGGTGGTGCATCTCTCTGCTCTCAGTCTTAAGGTCCGGCAGTAAATATAGGAGAAACTTATCAATATCCCACAACACGTTATCCAATCAGGGACCAGAACGTTAAGCCAGATTTATACTTATTCATACTTGTGTTGCAGGTGTGCATGTTTGACTGAATGACATGTGGCGAGTGAGCCTAGGTGGATCCTGGGAGCTGATTGGTCCTGCACAGAATGAATCCGTATAAGAGGCCTGAACACCCCAGCTGCAGTGGACTTCCTTAAACCATTCATTGAAAGTGAAAAAAAAAAAAAAAAAAAAAGAAATATAATCTAATAATCTAATCAGGGTATTTGATGAATCATCAGATATTAGCATTCTTGTGTGGTGATCGGGCTGTTTTATTGAATAGTCCAGGGAGAAAGAGAGGCATCTTATCTTAGTGCTCAAACAAGATTGAGATTCTTGTATCCAGACAAAAAATCATATCAAATATCTACAAATGCATATCAAGCCTCTTCAACAATGTTATATTCTGTTATCCTTTATCTTCTCTGCTTTTACAAAAACAAAAAACAAAAACTATCTGTACAACATCACACAGGTTCTGTTTTATCAATTATGGTATTTTCTATTATGCAGAATGTTATTAATAATCATCCTCTTTATTAATGTGTTGTTTTCTGAGGGGTCTGAGCTGGTGGTGGTGGGGCGGGGATGGGGGAGCCTGTCATTTGTCAACATCATGGGACTGTGCATCACATTGAGCTCCAGCAAACCTCTAGCACTTAATCAGCAGGTTAAAATGCTCAGCCTCTGAGTGAGAGGTACAGGCTGTTTCAGCTCATTCACAAATTGTGCACATATTACATTTCCTGTTGCCCAGGTGTTGGTCGTTCCATCCCATGCCCTCCATGTGCCCTTTAATGATATCAGGGCATACTCTTGGGGGAAGTGTAGGAGTGAGAGATGCTATTATGTCCAGAAGAGTTATGCTTCTCTCGCTGTTCCCTGTTCCTACACTTGATCTCTCTCTACTGACATTTTCTCTCTCTCTGTTTCCAACCCCTTCCCACCTCTAGCCTTTATCTGCCTTGTCATTGTAGTTCACTCCCTCCATATTCCTCTGTCTGTCTTCCTTACCCTCTTCCTTTTGGTCGTCCTCATCTTTGTCCTTCCTCTCTCTGTCTGCCACCACTATTGTAGGGGAACCAGAGACTCTGTGAAAAATAACTGCCAGTGTGTGCGCGCGCGTGTGTGTGTGTGTGCATACATGCTTGCCTGCTTGTGCTCTGGCAATATGCTCTCACTCAATCAGATTTGCATAAGTAACCTCTCAGCAGGCCTGCTCCACTGGCCAGGTGCGTTGCTCTATTTGCATATAGAACTGTGAGGCTCCCCAGAGTCACTTTAGACTCCAGTGACTGCTGAGTGAGCCCACATGAAATGTGAATTAAAAACCCTCCACCTGACACCCTCCCTCCATCCCTGCCCATCTACCTGCCTACTCTATACCTCCCTGCATCTCTTCTATCTTCTTCATCCATCTCCTCTCTACTTGGAAGGCTACCTCCATCTCTACCACCTCTCCAGCTATCATCATGACCACCTATTTCCATTCAGACATATCTGCGGTGCCCTCTCATCTAAATAATGACCAGATTGGTTGTGCAGTTTATTCTTCATCTGGCAAAACAATTATACATCAAATTCCAAATATTTGTTCTGAAAATGTCAACCATTTTGTCTTTGGGTTTTTGTCAGACGTTATGCAGTAATTTAATTCACTATACAAACTACACACTTGTAAATTCAGTGAGTTGAGGATTTCAACTTAAACAATGAAGTAGCCTATTATTACACAATGAGGCACGAGTGTAATTCTGTCGCGGAGGAGTTTGGGCTGAACTAAGCAGTCAAGAAGGAATTTCTGCAACGGCCTTGTTTGTGCATCATGAAAACCTAGAGCTTCATCGGCAATAATTCAAAACCAAAAATCTCAACATAAATTTCTTCAATGGCAATTTAACAAACTCAGTATATAGCTATATTGTTTATACATTGTCCACACACACGTTGAGGCATTGCACAAAATTACTTAGAATGTTGTCAAATCAGATTTATGAATTGTGGTGTTCTGCATGCAGAAATGACTGCTGTCAAACTAAAAGCTAGAGCATCCAGAGTAAAATGTGACCAACAGCTTGTATCAGGTAATGCATCACTAATTTTAACCCTAACCAATTTTACTAACCCTAACCCTAGGGCCAAGTTCTTAGCATTCCAGTTCAGAAGTTGGAAAAATAACATCTCAGGTCAGACAATATTAGCAATACTAGTCGATAACAATGGTAGTTTATAGTAATGTTGTAGTGTAGCAACATGTCTATGGTTAAAAATGAAAAATAACTGATTTACTGTGAAACAAATATGACAGTAGTGCTATTAACAGTAAAAGTCACAGTGTTTGTGTGGTAGCAGTCATCTTAGAATCACATGTTGGTGGTTGAAAATCCGAGTTCTGCCTACAAATTAAAATGCACCATGCTTTTCAGTTGAGTCGTGAGATTTGAACTCAAGTGAGTGAAGAGAATTCCATGTCATGATTCAAATGACCTGGTATCAGTGATGCAAAACTTGCATTTATTCATCTGTTTTTATTTAATTTGAATGTAAAGTCTTCATGCAATGGAACAATTTTTGCAATATTGGCCAAGATTACTATATACTGTTCTTAAGCCAGGCAAAAATATGTAAGAGATCATTAAACCTTAGCCAAACATCATGCAGAGACAGTTACAATAGCACACCACTTTCACCTCCTTCCTCGAAAGTACTGTTAGAGAGATATTGAAATGTATGCTCTGCTCTTTTCACATGCCATGACAGCTCCACTGAAATTGGCTCACTGGATCTCAGCAGTGTCCCATTTCTGCAGGATAAAACTTGTAAAACAGTTAATTTTAATACATGGAAAACTCACAGCTTACTACAGACCAGGCGAGAATGCATAATGTCCCTGGCTGTGAGCTTGACCTCGACTTAAGGGTGTCCCTAACTAAGGGCTATTTGGTGAAAAAAAACGAGGAAAAAAAAACACTGGCTGTACTCTGTCATTTGTACTTTCTTATATGTTAATGCATCTAGGAATTTATTCTAAGACCCTTGGAGAAAAATAAGGGGAGCCACAAGGGAATACCAATGGCTGAGCAATATCCTTTTTCCATGAACAGAGGAAATTGTTCAGTGACCCTTTGAGGTCTAGCACATTTGAATATGTGTGTTGTCCCTGTCTCTAGCCTAATCAGAACAGATTGAGTCATGGCCAAAAACACAACAAGGGTGGTTCAGTAAAATGAAATGCATTTGTTCTGGGCCCCTTGATAGAAGTACACGTTCAACAAGCTACGCTTGCCAACTCGTTTGCATATCACAATTCTCAAAGACGAAGAAAAGGAATGCGGATAAAGTGTGAAAATTGAATAATTGAAGCAAACGGCTAAAGTGGACACTAGGTGGATTTGCATTAGTCTGTTTTTCTGCACATTTTCGATGTGTGTATAAAAAAACCCCTGAATGGATAGACAGAAGATTAAAAAAAGTCTAAAAATATCACATACAAGTTTTATGCTTGAGGGAGGTGGAAAAAAGGCAAATTACAATGCAAAAAGATGAAGCAAATAAAGGATGACATTTAGAAGTCATGTGACTGACACTTTACTCCAATTGCAAAATTGTGGAAATGGTAAGTGAAAGGAGGAATGTGTGGACTGATGAAGAAACCACCACATTCCTCCACTCAGTCCAAGATGCAGTTATTATGCCAGATGGAAACAGCAAAGAAACGCTACCATGTACAAACAGCTACTGTTATCGAACAGCACTTATCCTTCTGTGGTGACACAAACCGTTCAGGGGAGCAACTACGTACGTTCAAGATGGCGGCGCAGACGCATGCAGCGGCTTTGCTCTCTCCGTGGTGGTTCGTGTTTGTCTTGTTCGTCTTCCCTTCCGTGTCTTTTGTGACAACGAACACTTTGATTTACGACCGGTTTGACCTTATACGGATTGGGACATTCTACGGTGAGCTAGACGCTGCTAAATCTCATCGTTTTGATCTCCCGCACGAGATCACTCTACCAGCGGGGAACCCGTGGATTACCTTACCGGGGCGGAGACGCAGGAGACGGCGCAGGGAACGGCGCCAGAAGCGAGGCAGCAGGGGGGGCATTAAGGTCCGACTTCGGAGAGCCCCACACAGACCAGGGCTCCCAAGCCTCTTCCTGACCAACGCCAGATCGCTCGGCAACAAGTTGGACGAGTTGGCGCTGACCATCGACGCTCGGAGAACAACTACAGACTGTTCGCTGGTGGTGATCACAGAGACCTGGCTACATGCGGGGATCCCAGACGAGGCCATTATTCTGGCAGGACGCACAGCGCACCGGGCTGACAGGAACCGTAACTCCGGTAAAAGCAGGGGTGGAGGAGTCTGCATCTACTCTAACAACAGATGGTGCACAAACGCCACAGTGACTGAAAGACACTGCTCACCAGATCTGGAGTTTGTTACCCTGAGATGCCGACCATTTTACTTGCCACGTGAGTTTACTGTTGTTTTTGTTTTGGCAGTCTATATTCCACCAAGCGCAAATGCCAGCGCAGCTTTGAGCATTCTGCTAAAAACTATTGGAGATCTTCAGTCTGTACACCCGGATGTGATTTTTATTGTGGCAGGAGACTTTAATCATGTAAACATGCGGTCCGTCCTCCCCAATTTCCATCAGCACGTTACATGTCCAACTAGGGAGGGCAAAACACTGGACCATGTGTACAGCAATGTTAAAGGAGCATATAAAGTCTCTGCCCTGCCCCACCTCGGCCAGTCTGACCACCTCTCTCTCCTGCTTACCCCGGCTTACAGACCTGTCATCAAAACATCTGTGCCTACAGTGAGAACCATAAAGTCCTGGCCTACTGATGCCATCTTACAACTGCAGGACTGCTTTGAGCTCACTGACTGGACACTGTTCTCACAGCAGGATCTTGAAGGCTATACATCCACTGTACTGCATTATATATCATTCTGTATTGATAATGTTACTGTTGAGAAGCAGACCAGGCATTATCAAAACAACAAAGTGTGGATGAACAGAGATGTCAAGCTGCTGCTGAGGGATCGAGATACTGCCTTCCGCTCTGGCAACAGGGAGCTATACAATGTTGCCAGATCCAACCTAAAGAAGGGAATCAAAGAGGCAAAAGCAGCATACAGGAGGAAGATCGAGGAACACTTCAACGAGGGGGACCCCCGGCGTGTCTGGCAGGGCATTCAACAAATAACAAACTACAGGGGAACAAGGGATCATGACATCAGCACCAGCAGCAACCTGGCTGAGGAGCTCAACCACTTCTTCACACGCTATGAGGTGAGCGGGAATGAGACTGACCCCACACCACCCCCATGCACAAACACCCCAACACTCTCTGTTAGCACAGAGGAGGTAAGGCAGGTGTTCTGCAGGGTAAATCCCAGGAAAGCAGCTGGCCCGGACAGGATTCCAGGGAGAGTACTGAGAGACTGCGCTTACCAGCTGGCAGACGCTCTTACCCCCATCTTTAACCTCTCCCTTTCCACCTGCACTGTCCCAAAATGCCTGAAATCTGCCACCATAGTCCCGGTCCCCAAGAAAACAGTTATGAGCAGCCTAAATGACTACAGACCTGTGGCGCTCACTTCCACTGTGATGAAGTGTTTTGAAAGACTGTTGCTAAAAAACATCAAAGCCTCTCTCCCCCCCAGCCTTGACCGGCACCAGTTTGCGTACAGGGCTAACAGATCCACCGCAGATGCCATCAACACAGCCCTCCACAACATACTGACACACCTTGAACACCCTGGCACCTACGCAAGACTGCTGTTTCTGGACTTCAGCTCTGCATTCAACTGCATCATCCCCAGCCAGCTGGTGTCCAAGTTACTCAGCCTGGGCATCAACCAGAACATCTGCAGCTGGATCAGAGACTTTCTGACAGACCGCCCTCAGTCAGTGCGGATGGGCCCTCACCACTCATCAGTCCTCACACTCAGCACAGGGGCCCCCCAGGGCTGTGTGCTGAGTCCGCTACTGTACATACTGTACACCTACGACTGTACACCGTCACACAACAACAACATCTTTGTCAAATTTGCTGACGACACTACAGTAGTGGGGCTCATCCACAACAACGATGAGTCTGCTTACAGAGACGACATCCATAAACTCATCACCTGGTGCTCCACAAACAACCTGGCCCTCAACTCCTCCAAAACCAAGGAAATGTTGATTGACTTCCGCAGGAAAAGAACAGACCCTGCCCCTGTCCACATCAGAGGAGATGTAGTGGAGAGGGTCAGTGACTTCAAGTTCCTCGGAACACACATCTCCTGTGACCTCACCTGGTCCACTAACATCTCTGCCCTGGCGAAGAAAGGTCAACAGCGCCTGTACTTTCTAAGAACAATGAGGAAAGCCAATCTGCCTCAGAAACTGCTCCAGACATTTTACACCTGTGCCATACAAAGCATCATCACATACAACATCATAGTGTGGTTCAACAGTTGTACTGCGGCTGACAGAAAAGCCCTGGACAGAGTCAGGAAGTCAGCCCAGAAAATAACACACACACAACTGCCGTCACTTTTTGACATACACCACACCAGATGCCAACAACGAGCACAAAACATAATCAAGGACAGTTTCCACCCAGGCCACTCCTTGTTCTCGCTGCTGCCCTCCGGGAGGCGCTACAGATCATCACGGTCCCACACATCCAGGCTGACCAACAGCTTCTACCCCAGCGCCATCAGGCAACTGAACTCTTGCACATAGTTGTCTGCCCACACTGACTGACACTGAAAACACTGACTGCACTTTAAAAATTGACTGTGCACTTTAGGAAGCTGTGCAATATTGAATTTTACTGTCTTATTGTTGTTGATTGTGTGTATGTCTTTTTAAACCACATGGAGGTTTGCATTTTAAATTTCGTTTGTACCTTGGTATAAATGACAATAAAAGGATTCAATTCAATCAACTACTGCTCAATGAGAGCCTAGTGATTTTGTGACAAGGACTGAGGCTTGGAAGTACTTAAAGCTGTAGTACGTAACTTTTAAAATGAACAAATGTCTCTTAATTTCAGCCTATCATCCTCACACGACTCTCTATTGGCGCACCGGCTCTACTCGCCTCGCCGCGGCACGGTTTAAGTAGCGTTTCCACTAGCACAGTACCTGGTAGCTAAGTGTGACCAAGTGTGCTAAGTAGGTACTATGCGATGATTGGTCAGACTGCCGGCCGCTGATTGGCCAGAGTCCTGTCACAGGAAGAGACGTTCCACACACAAACAAGCCGAACAGCGACGAACTGTAGATCACTTAAAACTACTTAAACAATCCTAAAAATGTGGGTTAATCTCCAACAACTACCAGGGAAACCTCTATATTTAACAGTAGTCTTTTAAAGTGGAGTGGTGTATTTAGGGACAGCGCCGGCGATCGCAAGCTCCACACAGACGATTACATTACATTACATTACATGTCATTTAGCAGATGCTTTTATCCAAAGCGACTTCCAATAAGTGCATTTAAACATTTGGGTACAAATAAGAGCTAGAAGTAAGTAAGAGCTTCAAGTAAGCCAAACTATGAAGTGCTAGTCATAAGTGCGATGTATAAGCAAGTTTTTTTTTTTTTTTTTTTGTCGTCGTCGTCGTCTTAGTCGAGGTAGAATCGTAAGAAATGTGTTTTTAGTCGGCGGTGGAAGATGTGGAGGCTTTCCGCTGTCCGGATGTTGATGGGGAGCTCGTTCCACCATTTGGGAGCTAGGACAGTGAACAGTCTTGAGTTCTGCGAATGCCTCTGCGATCCTCTCAGTGAGGGGGCAGCGAGCCGGTTTGCCGATGCAGAGCGGAGTGGGCGGGCTGGGGTATAGGTTTTGATCATGTCCTGGATGAAGGCTGGACCGGATCCGTTTGTAGCATGGAACGCAAGCACTAGAGTCTTGAAGCGGATGCGAGCAGCTACAGGAAGCCAGTGAAGGGAGTGGAGGAGCGGTGTAGTGTGGGAGAATTTTGGTAAGTTGAAGACTAGTCGAGCTGCTGCATTCTGGTCTGACCACTGCCGCTGTAGTCTGTGGAGTAGGAGGCTGTACTCCAGAGACGTGTGGACAGAAATCAAGCCGAACAGTGCCAAATTGTAGATTAGTTAAAACCACTTAGCAATCCCAAAAAACGTGGGTTAATCTCCAACAACTACAGAAGTCTGGTGTAAAGTCACTTGTGTGTATGTGTGTGTGTCGTGTATAAAACAAAGTCACTGTAGTTTCACTCAGCCGTGCAGTGATGACTCCGCCCACGTTAAGTAGGTACTTTTTGTAGTGGAGATGCAACCTAATCGTGCCGTGCCGTGCCAAGGCGAGGCGAGTAGAGCAGGTGGAAATACGCAATATGTGTTTCTCAGTATAGTGGTGTTAAGCTCTTGGCTTGTCCACTCTACACACAACACAAGATTTGTTTTATGTCAATGAGCTAAAAAAAAGATTGGAAATCTGTATTGTCACCATATGTGGCAAACATGTAATTGCAAATCTCTGCGCTGGCCTGAGCCTTTGTGGTGATCCTGGTGGTGGAAAGTGTGGTTTTGGTCATAATCATCACATACCAGTTGTACAAAGCTGTCCATGGCAACCCTTAGCTCCAGTTCATTCATCTTGGGTGCAATGCACCTCACTTTGACCAGAAAGAGTGGAGACCCTGGTGATCCGGTGAATTCCGCCGATACATTGTAGGTCTGGTGAAAGTAGCTTGTAACACCAGAACTACTGTGTAGACTGATGTTAACTAGCTCTTCATGGCTATATGCTAGATCTGCAAAGCAAAGCAAACAAGACGGGAACATATGACAAAACATTAAAAAAAATCATGAATTGGATTCTACTGCTCAAAAACACCATATTTTAGCGCTATGACTGCTTCAATTCTTCTTGACCATGCCTGCCGCTGCACTGCTGCTGTATACACACAAGTGCTCCCTCATTCAGGTCTGACAGTTATTGCACGACAGAGCCTGTTTTCAGATGAAGGATGAAGCAAACAACACAGCAGCTTTATAACACTGTATATTACTAAACTTTGGTAAAACCTTAAAAAAAAAAAGTCTTCCTTGTTCTTCCTGTTCATTTTATCTCTATCTCCCTTTATACAGAGCCTTCCTGTGAAGTTCAACTGTTATAGAGTAAAAGCAGCAGGTCAGTCATCCTGCTGCGGACACATGGAAGGACAATTGTAATATACACAGAGGGCAGTGTTAGGGGCCGGGCAAAAATATAATAACATAAAAAAAGGTGTAGGCAAGCAGAGGCGCGAGGTCTTCATCTCTCATGTATAGAAATTGGAAATGTCTGACCAGCCGAGGGTTTGCTTATCTCAGAGGGCAGATAGCATCATGAAACAGCCCTGTAATGGCCACATGCTCCACTTGATAATCCCCTCCTTCCCCTCCCGGCTGCTGTCCGTCCACAGATACGAGGCCGCCAGTCACACGGCTTACGGAGGCTTGGAGAGCAGGGGAGCATTACCAATACAAAAGAAATGCATTTGGGCTCCTCCACTGCACCGGTGGACTGGGTTAACATAATAGCTTCCCCTCCCTGACCCTTGCCTTGTTTTTGATTGATACTTTTCAATTACAGTCTACTCCCGTCCGAGCCGGCCCCCGACGCGGCCCCTCCCGAAACATTCAGAATGCTATTTTTCCCACTGTGTGATAACTTCAAACATTTAGGAGGGTACAAGAGCACGGGTAACCCTGTTTAGCTGGCACAGTAAATTGGTTCCATGTTCAACATAATAGCACTGACAGGCTTTTGCTAGGGAAATCAGTGCGGCAAAGGGACATGCCAACGATAAGACATCCAGCTTTGAAATTCTATTTCTCCGTATCAGAATTAAATCTGGACTTTATATTTCTTTTTGCCTGGGCGCAGGCTCTCTGGTCGCTTCCCAGCCTGTACTATTTGATCATAGGGTGACAACTAATACTTACCCCTGAGATCCTTTGCTCTCCATTTTCTGGGACGTTGGACCTTTTTTCCTTCTTCTTTTGCCTTGTTATTTTTCCACTTCTTTTTTTTTCTCCATATTGGTTGTCAAAATCTCCGATGATTTGTCCACCCCAGGGATGTAATGCATTGGAACATAGTCTGCAGCATTTTAAGATACTGCTACACACCCATGGGCTACTGCACGTAATATCCTCATGGGCACTACCATGTACATTTAAACTGAAAAGTTGTTAAATGTGTGTCACGGGAATCAGCATCCGTACAATAACATAACATAACAGGTCAGGAATAAATATAAAGTACAGCAGGATACGGGACTTTTAAAACCTTTTCTGACAGTATTAGCGACATGCATACGAACCCCATCTCGTGCCACGAACCTCTGTGTAAACATATTCATAAGCAGCAGCCGTGCTGTAATCATTAGCAGAAGGACCGCTTTCCAGCAGTATCTGTGCTGATCTGATATCCATGTGGCTCCCACTGACAGCACCAGGCCCTGCGGATAATTAATCTATTTAGCTGAGGGGGTGGAAAGCCCTCCGTCGCTAGGTCAGATAAACTTTGTGGATTTACACATTTTAAAGTCATCCAGTCCCTCAATGGCACCAAACTGTGCGATATTCTAATGTCATTAATTACTATTTCCGATTGGATGGTCTCGGCTGTGTCTGGACCAGCTGTTTCATCAAGCCCGTGTGTGTGTATGTGTGTGTGCATGTAAGTGAAACGCCCACTCCCAGTGCACCCCACATGCATCCTCTCCTAATGGGGTGACAATCTGCAGAGCCCCCCACTGTAATTCAGCCCACCATCACTGAGTGGCGTGTTTGTGTCTGTGTGAAGAAATGAAAGTTGAGCTGTTTTATTGTGTGATAATTGGTTCAAATAGGTCTATTCTGGTCACAGTGACAAGTCAACGCAGCACTACATTTGAGTCACGTTCACCCATTCATGAACATTTAAACTTTGTAAGGAACATGAATGGAACAAAATAGCCTTTTTTGTGATTTTATTGCAATTACTGACATCCAGTGACTTTTCGAAATAAGTCAGCAATATATTCTGAGATCATGACTATACCAATGAAAGAGGATAGACTATTCCACAGTAAATGTCCTGCATTCTGTATAGAGCTGAATATATAACCTGTTTTTACATCAATAAAATCCATATTTGAAGTTTAATTGGTCAACTATTGGCTTAAATTTGTCATTATGATGTTAAAACCGATTGCTCGGGGAAAGGTGATGGAAAATGACATAATCCTTACATAATCGCTCAGATAAACTATCCTTAGACTTATTTAGCTTGCTGCTAGACAGCATTTTTTTTCTTGTGCGAAAACTGAGGTTTGTTAACTGCTCACTCCCCTGCACCAAAGTCCATATAAATCAGTGTTTTGGCTCACATGGAGTGTGAATGAAGGATTTTTGACATCGGTGAGGACCGAAGTGCTTTTCCTCGGAGCTGATGTCATGTTGTGTCAAAATAGCCACCCCTGTGTGAAAAATAGACAACACAAGAACACTATTATCTTCCTTGTTTTGGATATGGAATAACATGGATCCACACAGTTCCTTTGTGTCATAAATTAAGTTGTCATGTTTCTGTGGAAAAAAAGCAGCATCCCAGTGAGTAAAATAAAAACACGTGAAGCAGGGCTCATAGGGAATCAATATAAATGTGATTGGTGTTGTTTTTCTATTTCCATTACACAGAACAATCAGTGCAAGCAATAAAAAAGTGTATTTCAGCTTTAATTCAAAGCTGCAATGCACAACGTTTGCTGATTTTTGTTATCATTGGTGTTATTCTGCCTCTGTTCTTTTTAGGTGAGCAGAAACAATGTAACATTATTTGTATGATTCACCTGAAAACCGGCTCTGTCAAGCAAAACTGTCAGACCTGACTGAGGGAGTGTTTGTGTGTATGCAGCAGTAGAATTCACTCCTGAAACTTTCCGTGTGTGTTTCTTTGTGTTTTCAGTCTCAAACCTGTTTGCAGTCAAATCACTTCCTGTATGCAGCATGGGAATGTTACTCGGCGACACAAGATATACAGACCGCTATATTGAGAAACACAGAGACGGTTGTGTGGAGCGGATAAACTTAATCAGCCTTGTTTGAACTCGTTTGACAGTAGTTTGAATCTAACATACATTTGTTCATTTTTAAAGGTTACATACTTCAGCTTTAACTTACGTGTTTAATTGGCAGCAGTTTAAAATAAATAAATAAATAAATCGCCACATTATTTTCCCATTCTAGTATTGTGTATTCCACAATGCTAACATTATATGTTAGTTTTAAGTATTTTTGTATGTAGAATATGTTTATGTGTATCATGGCATTAGTGGTGGTGTGTGGTATAGATGTCAGTGGAGCATCAGCATCGCCAGGATCTTCACCTTATATTTACACATTCCAAGCATGCATTTGGAGGAGGGGACATAAAGAGACATGGAGATGGAGGGAGTGACACATAGAGAGAGAGAGAGAGAGGGGGGGGGGGGGGGGGGGCAGTGTGCTCCTGGGTTCCCTGCTCTGACATTGTGAGTGTCAGACTCCGATCACTTTAATCAGAGCGAGGATATGCATGATAAAACGGATAAGGGACTTTAATCAAAAAAATTCGCTGGTCTGGAAATGTGACACACTCCGACAAGCACGCCCCCTCCTCCCCCCAACACCAGCCCCTCCATCCCCCACTCCCCCTCTTCCTCCACCTCCCCAAACGCACAGTGTCACCGCCACTACTGGCCCTGGACTGAGCCTCCATGAATATGCATGGGCCAGCAACAAGGAGTTAGGTGTCAGATTAAAATGGACTCTCAGGTGAAGAGGAAAAGAAGAAACTCACATACTGTACGTACACAACACAAAGTCATGGTTCGGGGCCATGACTGTGCTTATGTGAAATATAAACTACAGAAATGGAGAAATTGGACAAGCTAGTGTCGGTTGCTCATGATTGGTCTGCGCCACTCCCACCCTGTAACCATTGCCTCTCCACGTCCCACATTCCCTCACATGTTTCCTTTATCACATGATAATGAGATTCATGTTCACAGTCACAGGTTCATGTGTGCACAGTTGATGCTGCCCGTTAATGATAAATTACACATGTTGACACTGACACGCCGCACTCATTTAGATGAGTTCATATATTTAAATGGAATCACAACTGACACGCCACAGACTCCGTATAGAAAGTCTGACAGCACAGTGTCAGTTTGAGGGCAGTGCGATTGCAACGGGATTCATAAGAAATAAATGACATGCTGTTGATAGATGAGCAGCCTCTGTGTCGAACATAGAGCTCACGGTGTGTCAAAGATCATAGAATATTAGAACTGTTAAAACTTTTATTAAGATAGTTTGATGGATGGATGGATGAATAGATAATTTAGAGAAATAGAAGACATCTGATAAGTGCAAGATATAATTAATATGTTAATAGAAAAATAAAAATATTAACTAACATACTACGAAGATAAACAGATTGTTACATACTTTGCTCACAGCATGGAACAACAAGAGAGTTCACACATGAACTAATGCTCACATTAAATGGAGGAAAAACTAATCCAAAAGGTAATTAAACGTGTCATAGACAAAAGCTGTGTCCCCAATAGTCAAGGGACACAAATTCATAAATAAAATAAACTAAACTCTAAAATTATAACAATACAAAAAGAAGATATAATTATGATACAATTGATTTTTACAATTATCAGCACTTTGAAATGTGGAGGGCAGTGTTTCACTCGCAGTGTACAGTCTGCTGGAATTTATTAGGAGAAAAAGAAGGATATTAGGTGAATTGTGTGGGCTGGACGTCTCACTTTTCACAGCGTCTAACATCTGTCTCGTTCAAGTGTGCAGCTGACAGGACCACTGGCCAGGATATTAGAACAAGATATACAATGAAAGAAATCAAATATTACGATATAAAAAAATAATATCAGACTAAAGTGTTTAAATAAAACCAATATCAAATAATCTGTACATACTCCAGTGTGTGTGTGTGTGTGTGTGTGTGTTTCACTATCAAGTCTTTAGTTTGCACAGGCGGCCTCTGTACACAGTGTTTGTCCTGTCCAGCCTCAGCCTGAGCACCAGCAGAGGACAGATGCTGAGTGACTGACACTTGGACAGTTGCTCCCTTTTCCCACACATCAAAGCTAATGAAGTGTGTTGGAAAGAGGAGCAAGAAAGAGAGAGAGAGAGAGAGAGAGAGAGTGCAGGATCGTGAGGAGTGTTGGGAGGGACTTCACCACAGTATAATTGCTTCCTGAGCTATGCTAATTAATTAGCACATACATGCTTTTCCGAGCGGGTCATACATAGCAAGCCAGATGGTCTAAAAGAAAACATGTATGTGCGTGGAGTGCTATCAGGGAGTGAATAAATAGTACATAGCAGGCGTAGCTGCTGACATTAGCATAATATATTAGTTGGAGCACTGCAGACAATAAAGATAATTAACTGTGTGATGGCGGGGACACTTCCTGAGAGCCACCACTACAGAGGGAATGGAAACTCTGGCACATGTTACAATAGGGATGGCTAGGTGTTCTCCATTAGCTACTTGTATTGTCCACCAGCCACTTGTGTGGCTATTGTGTGTGTGTTCTTGTATTTGTTACCTCTTTAGAACATTTTTCTGGCATAAACACTGACCTTGTCAGGACCAGTAGTCCTCATGGAAACCAAAACCTGGTCCTAGGCGGAACCTAATTTCTGAGGTATACTATAACACATTTCTGTAATTTCTACAGTAAAAAAAATGACAGTAGTTTCTTGTTCTAACATTTGACACGGTGTAACTGGATATTGCAATGCATTATGGGTCAAACATAATTACAGTAATTAAATGCATATTTTCACAGTGTCACATTGTAAAATTGATGGTTGTGTTTACACTTGGTTCTGACTGTAAACAATACGTTTTACAGTTAAACACTGTTAGTATTAGAAGGTAGTTTGAAAGAGGACTTGACAGTTGATGGTGGACGCAGGAGAGTGCACCCGACATCCATCCACTCAATAAAGTGTAAGTAAGACGTTATTAGCCCACAACATTAAAATGTGATTCATGTAGTCACTTCATGCAATATAATTTGACTGGTGAGCCTGGTTTGCACGTCTCAAAACAAAGTTAGCTTGAGAATACTTTTCAAACAAGTCACCCCAGGCGTAGCAATTTAATGGTAGTCGTAGATAAAATGTTAAAATGCCACTGACATTACATTTCTTTAGTTACTCTGTACCCCATTCTAAATGTCTCTATTTTAATGTGTTCCTGTCAGCATCACAGATAGGAACAAGTAAGGCAAAATTAGTGAATTTTTGTGTGACTGACTGTATTTCATATTATTTTATTTATCTTATAAAATAAGAGGTATGGGACTCAGACTGCACCATTTTTGCAAATGTTAGCTACCGAAAAACTGGTTAAGTTAAGCCAACACTAGCTACGTGCATTAGCCCTGTCACCTCCAGGACACAGCAAATTATCTAAAACCCTCAAAGTTAGAAAACTGTTGGAGCAAAAGCCCATAGTGCATAGTTGCCCGGTTCCCCTTGTGCTGAAAAGTTTAAAATATTTCAACTTTTATGGGGTAGAGGAGGGCACGCTGTACCAAAGGAAAACAATGGATTTGGTGGCGCCGCTTTCACAGCTGAAATAGTAGGGACGAGAGACCCCTAGACCGAATGAAGAGAGAGAGCGCCGACTGCAAGCTGAACACACTGCGAGTGCATCACACCACAGAGCAGCAAGCTGGAGTGGAGTGACAGCGGAGGGCCTGTACAGACTCTGCGTGACCAATGTGTGTATCTTTTTGGCTAGATCACCATGGTAACTTATGCTGCAGACTGAACCAGGTTTCAGCTTGAAATTGGCTAAAAACTGATCATCTCATTTGAAAGTAGCGTCATGTGTGTCAGATATTCATCTGAGGGAATGCATTATGACCAAACACAGCCATGCAGTTACAGTAGCACTAACTTGCAGACACATTTCTAAGACAAATCTAAGGGGCTTATTTTCCAGGCTGATGTAAGTGTAAAATTATTATAATGTTGAAGCTCAACAATTGACATGATAACGTCTTCAATTCAAAATGGTGATAATGTTTTCAGTTTATTTTTTCTTTGTCTTAACAGATGTTCTCAACTGCTTCCTGAGTCTCCGAGACTCATCGTCTTAGGTAGACAAATTGGATGCTGGGCATCGACGGCCAAGTGGTCATCGGTCCACGCCAGAATACTGTGGCAGGAATGGTAACGTTTTTCGCACGCTACTATGTGTTCAGTCTGGTGTACCAAGAGGAGGCATCAAGCACGCTGGAATTCATCCAAAGGTGTGTGGTGGTATGAGCTTGAAGGGGATCCTACATTTTCCATCATGAATAACATAAAGTGTTATTTTATTCAATTCCCTGCATTTCCATTCTATTGCATTGCAAAGGCACTTTTCTGCTTCAGCTTGCATGGACACAATTTTGTTTTGCAGTTGTGCATATTTGGAAAACTGATAAGCTTGTCCCCACAACTTGATGAGTTCTGCTGTCTCTTGTAAACAATGTATTTCATTAAGTGTCTCTTTCTCTGATTTTGTGACTTCAGATGCTTCATTGGGATCAACCCAACCACTGGAATGAAGACAACAAAGTGCAGCAGTCAAAGAAGTAGGAAGGTACATGAGAATGGTTTTCTCTACACTCCTCAAAAGAATTATGGACTTTGAAAAAAAAAAGGACAATGGCATCAACAAAAGTGGTTCCTATATGGTTAGTTTTCACTATGGCTATGCTGCAATAGTTTTATTACAGCATGTTTATGCTTCGCCTTTTATGTATTGATTCTTCTTTTTTTATGAGTGGGATCAGTATTAAAGTTTTTGAAATGATGCGTACTAAAATATGGCATTGATTATGAATATGGACCATTTGTTGTGCCTCAGATGACATTTGTATTCTGTGTAAAGGGTTGTTTGTGCTGTTGAAGCAAAGTATTCTGTAAATAGGTGAATTATGTTTTTTTTTAAAACATAACATTTATAACTCGCAGTCTCATTCAACACAACCACATATTTAAATTCACACAGCTAGAGATGATAACCTAACTCTGGTGAGCTACTGTTCAATTTAAAAGCAGTGATGCTTCATTTTAGGTAACAATGTTGAACCACTCTTTATTTTGTATCTCTGCTTAAGGAAAACCCATCTTTCACATTACTGTATTGATTCTTAATAAATGTTTTGTTTTTATTGCAGCACACGGACTTGCTTTATTTAACAGCTGAAGATAATCTAATGTAGTGATGATACGTTTTGGATTATCAGTAATCACGGTGTGCTTAATTTGCTAAATGTGACAAACAAAGATTAACTGTAAAAACATTTTACAATGAGATATTGAATTATGAATTTTAATTATGAACATTAGTTGCCAGGTAACTTATGTCATTTGAATGGAATACAAGATAATATTGTAAACTAAAATGCAATTAATGGTTGTTTCTAATATGAAACATCAATACATTGCTGTAATCTATATACACTGTAAAAAACTGTAAAAGGTATCCAGTAATATACTGTAATTATTTTTACAGTAATTAACACTTTTACAGCACTCTATTGTCAACTGTTTTGCCTGCAACTTACTGTAAATTCTACAGTTTACTGGTTAAGTTTAGGACGGAAATTTGAATTGTGGTTAGGTTAAGGTTAGGGTTAATCACTAACTGGTTATGGTTAATGTCACTGATAAGGCTGTCAGCATTTCAGGCTGTCCAAATGAATTGAAGTTGAAAAGAAAAGAAATTGACACCACAGGGAGTGAGGACATTTTGGGAAAGTGAGGACATTCTGCCTTGTCCTTAGAACTTAAGGTTAAGACCTGGTTTTAGGGTTAGGCATTTAGTATTGATGGTTAAGTTTAGGGTACATACATATTTGTGAGGACCAAAACACCTAAAAACCTTAAGAACCAAGAACATTTTGTGAAAGTTAGGACATTTTGGCATTTGTTCAGTCACACCTTAAAACGGCTTTTTCAGGGTTAAGACTTGGTTTTATAGGGAAATCAACATAATATACAGTACATTGTAGGAAAAACACAACACAACTAACTACAAAACACAATTATTACTAATAAAACTTAATTAGGAAAATTAAAGTCCAAAAGAAAGGTTCACATATAGAACTTTGGTATAGAACTTTGCATCTCCGCTAGTCTACATGCCAAAGTGTCCTTGGGCAAGACACTTAACCCTGCGTTGTTCCTGATGGCTGTGCCAGCAGCGTGTGAAAAAATATGCTCCACATAGATGCACTGTATGAAAGTGTGAGAGAGCAGTTTTGACTGGTCATCAAGATGAGAAAAGCACAATATAAATACAAACAAAGCATTAAACTAAGCATCCCTATAACAACTGTTAACGATTGCATGCGGCTTTAATGAGTTTAAATTACTGTCTTGCTCTGTTGGTAGCTGTTACCATGGTTACTGTCATTTCTGTGTGTTAATCAACAGTTTTTAAAGTGATAACAGAAAACCTTTTGTGTCCCTAATGGTACTGTTGTCTCAATCTTAGAGCTTGTAGGTGAGTGGCACAGCCAGTGGTTACCTTCTCTGTAGCCAGAGACGTGACCAAATGTAACCACTTTCTTAAACCCATAGCCCTAAACAATCAGCATAATATTTTTAAAAAAATAACATATACATAGAAACACATTTTACACAGAATTTTCAAACCACCAATATGCATGCAAACAAGGTTAGGAACCCTAAAACTGATTCTTGGCATTTAGAAAATATCTGACTGTCCATTATCCTGACAGTGCCAGGATATCCCTGATCATCAGACAAACACATAGAAAGAAAGAAGATGTGACTCTTTCAGGTCCAAGTCATACTTTCCACATTTGTGTGTCTGTCTGGTCTCCTACAGTTTGAATCAAATGTGAATGGTACGTATGTGCTGACTGTGAATGCTCCATATAGCACAACACTTTCCAGTCCAGGTGGTGGTGCGCTCCTTTTTTTGGTCAAGAGACAAAGAAGAAGACAGTAACCATGGAAACTTAGTTGAGGTAATAATAACAAGAGGTCCACTAGCTACTTATGTACAACCCATTGCTCAAAAATACAAGAGTATACCAATGAGGGTGAGTTCCTGGAGACAAATCATTGCTACTGTAATTAAATGTGAGACTAACGGCATGTTTCCAACAAGTGGAATTGTACCAAAAAGCTTAGCAGCGGCCCTGACTTTATGAGAATGTGCAATTCTGCCGCACGAGTGAGAGCCATCTAACTGTATTTACTGCGGGCGGAGAGTCGGACACACACAGAGAGAAGCACTGTGTGAGCGCAGAGCCAGAGCAGAACCACAGAGCAGCGAAGTGCACACACACACACACACATGCACATCGCACATAAACAGTGTCACAGACGAGCTGTAGATGTTCAGTGCAGCAGACTGTGTGGAACAATCACTGATCTGTTTTGTTTATTCAAGTAAAAATAGTTTTTTTTTTCTCTCTTTATTTTATGATTCAACACTTTTTTCACCCCTGTGTGTGAAATCTCTAAAGACAGGACGTGTTTGAGTGATATCTAGCATCTTTTCAGACTGACTTTAGTTCATTTTCATTGACAGTTGGTAAAATGTCAAACATTCTCCAAACACAAGATAATGAAAGACAGCACAAGAGAGAGCTGGCTACACGGAAAGGTAAGGGCAGCGTTTTCTCTGGGAGGCATTTTCAAAAAATACCATTTATGGTCCCCTTAAATGTCGTCTCCATGTGGATGGATCGCCTCTCTGGCAAAAAAACTAAACCCGTTTCCATGTGGACGGCCCCTTAATGTATTCAAAGTTTCTTATACCTGAATGCAGCCAAAAAGGAACGTCTATGTGTGTGTCCATGTGTGTGTATGTGTATGTGTAAGGAGGCAGATTGGGGCCATTCAAAAGGAAAAATGTGTAAATTGAAAAATAAGTTATTTAAAACTAAAAGTTCAAGTTTTGATGTTGACTTCGTAAAATACAACAATGTATCCAAGTTTTATTAATGGTAAATAGTCTGTTTTTATATAGCACCTTTCTAGTCATGAGGACCACTCAAGCTGCTTTACACTACAGTTTTGACATTCACCCATTCACACCCATTCACTTACACTTTCATACAGCGCATCTATGTGCAGCAAATTTTTTTATCATTCATCTTTTACACACATTCATACACTGCCCGGCACAGCTGTCAGGAGCAATTTTCAATTAAATTGTGGAATTGTTTTTATATTTGAAATATTTTTTTTTTTTTTCAGATGCAGAACAAATGTTCTCAGATTCAGATTACATTTTTTTTCAAATCTTCAATCTTCAAATGTTTCAAATCTTATGTTTTCGGTTTCAGACCTTTGGCCTCAGTTGGGACAGGCATGGAACGTGTGTGTTTGTGTGTTTGTGTGTGTGCTACATGCAGTTAGTGAAGGGGTCAATCCGTCACATTGGAGTCAAGTATGTTGACTTGGAGCATCACTTACAACTTTCCCTTAAATAAATATACAGTAAGGAAGCTCCTTAACTTCCTAATTAGACGCGCTAAGGGGAAACTTTTAAACACTAGCAATTAAACTTAAACACAATATTGATTAAAAATGTTTACCAAAATAGTTGTGCTGGTTTATTGAATCATCATTTGTTTCTGGTTGGCATGGAGTCATGGAAGTCATGGATTTGACGTCTTGCTTGATGACTGAAAACTTGAAGCAGTGTAATCCTCATAGATGAGTCAAGTATAAAAGCTGAAGTTTGTAAGTTTAGACCTTCACTCCCAGGTGTAAGATGCCACAGATTTGTTTATCTCTGAGCAATTAAACATAACAAAATGGCTTTCTCTGTTAATTTGCCTGTGCAAAGGAGAACACAGTTCTCTCCTCTTTCAGTTTCAATCTTTGGGTGTCTCTCCTCCCAGTTAGTGGCTCACCTTCCAGAACAAATCCTTCTAATTCTGGGAGGGGGGGTTGTTAGCATCATGATTGAGTTTAACCAGCCCCTTCAAGAATATACGGATGTGCTTCAGCTGAGCAGAACTGTGTAATAGATGGGGAATGAGACAGTGGAGAAGAGGGAGGAGTTTAAGAGAGGTGGAAAGATGGAGCGATAGAGGAGGACAAGAAGGAACATTTTAAGTGCATGGTCTGTATTTATATAGAGCTTTTCTAGTTTTGATGACCCCTCAAAGCTGCTTTACACTACAGTTTTACCATTCACACACATTTTTTTTTTAATCACACATTCACACGCTGGAGCAACATGGGGATAACTTTGCCCAGGAACACATCGGCACGTAGAGTGGAGTCGAGAATCAAACTGAATGCTGACTCACTCTGCCACTGAGTGACTGTTGTGATCATCTCCTGCCGCTCTTTCTAAACAATAAATGTAAAGTATTAAATTAACTCTGTTGCTAAAGACAATGAAGCTCTGAGGTGAATCGGTATTTACACAACAATAACATCTGTCTTGTTTTACTAACTTTACTTTTTAATTTATTTTAATGTTACTGTACAGCAGTGGGAAACTCAATCTTACTTATTTAAAGCCAAGTCAGATCCTAAAACAGAATGCATTGCAGGAAGTACTGAACTAATCTTTTTAATCAACTCATTCTAATGATTCAGTATGCTGAAAAGAGCTACTCTGCTCGTCACTAGTTTGTGTTTGTGACGTCTATAAAACAATGTTGTGGCAGTTTCGTGCAGCTGTGCTATGACGACCCCATACACATTGAGGCGGTAATGGAAAATGACGTGCCTGATACCAAAGCGAGTAGAGTAGAGCCGTCGAGTGCTACAACTGTTTAATGGAAAAGCATCATTAGTGTCCGTCATCACCTAGATTGACTGCAGGATTATCACTGGAAAAACTGGATGTTTCACCCATAAGAATTTCTCCAGTAGCTTATCCAGGAATAATGTGGATATGTAAAATGCGTACAACAGTACAGCTACCCCAATTCAAAACACACCTTTGCACAGAGCTGCACTTTCACCGGGCATCACACTGCGTTTATAAACACAAACACTGGACATAACTGTCCTATCCTCTGTTTTATTTTTATAAACACTGAACTTACTTGGTTAACTTTCACATGTTTGAAAGTGAAAGTGTGTCTGAGAATGATCACATGACAACAGGAGTGGACTATATACAATTATATACATCAAATTCAAATTTTAGGGCCTTTCTGCATGAGGTTTGCAGGTGTGTGTTTGTGGGTTTCCTCCCACAGTCCAAAAAACATGCAGATTTGGGGATTAGAACACTCCTGACCATAGGTGTGAGTGTGAGAGTGAATGGTTGTTTGTCTCTATGTGGCCTTGTGATGCACTAGTGACCTGTCCATGGTTGGTTTAGCTGACTACCCATGTCCCTTGTCAATCAAATATAAAAAAAAGTACTTATGTAACGCCCTTTAGTTACACACACAGTGTAATCCCCAAATTTTCTTTGGAGTTTAATAATGTTGAGCTATACAGTTTGAATGAGTTTGTATTTTGTTGTAGTTCCTTATTTTCATCAGCGAGGCGTACATTAGTCACACACAAGCACTACTCGCAGTCACAGTTCCTTTGTTTTTTTTTTCCTGCACGGACACTGATGAGAACAGACATGTGCTACGTTAATGTAGATAATTAGATGAAGAGTGGCTAAAACTTTATTTTGTTATTGGTTCTGAAAGATATCCGCACCTGTGAGAAGTTTTTTGGGTTGCTGGACATCGTGTTTTGTCAAGAGAAAACTCCGGTGAGTAGTAACCATTAACGCTTAGCATAGTGGCTGCTAGCGGCTGCCGACCCCCGCTAATTACTGACTCATTTTATGAATATGTGCCGTTATGCTTCTGAGAAAATGTTTAAAACCAACCTGAGGTATATAAGAGTGTGTTGAATTTGAGAATGTGGTTAATTTTGTATTTCTCTGTGGATATTTGTCTGTACTAATCAAACTAGTGCTATGTGTTAGCAATTGACCTATTGCTAAACAACATGTTACTGATATGACCTGTGCTATTGCTGTATGACAGCTAATGCTACACAGCTAAACAAGTTGGTTTTGTGAGCTAAAACACATGCAGTTGTGTGCATTTGCGTTATTTAGATAACATATTTCATGTACACATTTTGTGTGAGCTGTATTTTATATATTTTTATAGCTGCATATGATACATTGTCAATGTGAATGGTTCATGTTCATTGATTTAAGTTTAAAAAGAGAGGCTAAATACTGTACAATTGATTTAGATAAATAGTTAAAAAGTGACACATAATAGATCTAAAGGAAAACAACTGATGTTATGTAGGTTGTTGTTTTTTTGTGTGTATAAATTCATCTTGCAGGTTGCGGGATCAAGATCCAGTTTTCGAGGCTACCCCTATCATATATATCTTCACCATTAATATTGTGCTATAATTAATAGTCGATATCATTGACTGTATAAACTTGTAACTTGAAACAGTTGTTGTGTATTTGCTCCTGGTCTCTCTCTCTCTCTTCTGTCTCTACCTCATCTCCCTCTTGTCCTTTCTCTCCCCCCTTTCTGTCCCGCACCTCTCCTCTGTCCCTCATTTTCCTTTCACCCCAACTGGAGGCAGATGACTGCACATCTCTGAGCCTGGTTCTGTCAGAGATTTCTTCCTGTTAAGAGGGAGTTTTTTCTCTCCACTGATGCCTAGTGCTTGCTCATTGTGGGAACTGTTGGGGTTCTCTGCTCTCCTTGATGTTGTCTATGTACAGTGCCTTGAGATAATGTATATTATGATTTGGCGCTATACAAATAAAATTGAATTGAATTGAATTGAATTGAATAAATCGATTGTGATGGCGAGCTAGAGCCTGGACCCCAGGAACGTGGAGCAGAACACCGGCGTACATGCGTGGAGGGTGTGACGTCGGAAGCAGCTTCTTCGAGTATCTAGAGAAAGCACTTCTATCACATCATACAGATAAGAAACAAAATCACACTACCCGGGTAGATAAACAATTACACAACCATACATTAAAGGACTAACACACACACACACACACACACACACATTTCAGACAAAATGTGGACACTGACTTACCTGGACAGTTTACTTTATTTTTGTACTCTATTGGACTTTGTTTATTCCTTGGCTTCCTGCCAATAAATAACCTTTTTGTTACTCTTTTTTCTAACTGTTGTCCATGTCATTTATATCCCCTATGAGCAAAACGATATCTTCTGATGTGGCCTAAATTGAAAGTACATGACATTCACCACAGCTCATATGCAATAGACAGTGTTACGACCATTACACTTACATTTTTGAAAGTTGCAATACAAAATACATATTTTTCTATGTATGGTCATTCATATCATTTATCATTGTTTTGGTGGGTGTATTTTCCCTAATCATGTCCCATTGCTCCTCTGATAGTTGACCAAACCTCTGGCTGGCTGATTTCATTTGGAGATCACTCTCTCTAACTGCAGCTTCCCATTCCCCACAAACTGCACTCTGAGCCTCTGTTTAGCTAGAGATCTGTGTTGTTGTTCATTTATGCAAGATGGTAAGATAATGAAATTGTTTGGCAAAGGTCTTTGCGATATAATTTCACTTTAGCGTCATTATCTATGTAGATTTATGAAGTGAAGATATGGAATGGCCGCCGTTTCACTTTCTTTGAGAAACTCCATTAAAATTAATGAGGAAAGGTCGGGAGGGATTTTTGAGTCCCTCTTAATTCCTCTGAGCTTGATATAACAAAGAAATATATTGAGGAGAAGAGAGAATATAAACTATTGATGTTATCAGAGAGTTTAGCCTCTGGTTACACAGACTCAGAATGTATTTGTTTTTTAATGAGTCTGATAGAATCCCTTAATGTTTAACAGGTTTGTCTGATAACATGGCAGATAAGAGAGAATGCACAAATTATCAATTAATCCGGGCGATATGATTTTATACTATGCAAATATTTACTGTCAGATGACTCATCTATATATTGCAGACTGTATGTAACTAAGTATTTACACAGTTGTTCCAATATGGGTATGTACGTACATAAACAATACAATATATTAATATTATAATATTTCAAGACAAGGGTTATGTTCAAGCATCATTCAAGTAATGAACCATACCAACTTAACAGAGGTACAGTTTGAGAAAATTTTAATTTGATTTTTTACGCCCCCCTTTCAAACACACGGTATAGGGTTAGGGCCACATATTAATGTTTTTTGAAAATAAAACAACCACAAAAATGTCGTAATTCTGAGATTAAAGTCCCAATTTTGACAATTCAGACACAATTCTGCAGCGAAACAATCTCCTTAATGTGACCTAATCCATACAAACAAGGAAAAACAGACACAACACACACAAACACACACCAATCAATATGTGTGTGATTTCACGGTGGTGTAGTGGTTAGCACTCTCGCCTTGCGAGCCCCGGTTTGAACAAGGGCCTTTCTGCATGGAGTTTGCATGTTCTCCCCGTGTGTGCGTGGGTTCTCTCTGGGTTCTCCGGCTTCCTCCCACAGTCCAAAAACATGGAATGTGGGGTTTAGGTAAATTGGACACTCTAAATTGACCATAGAGTCAACAAGAGTCAATGGTTGTTTGTCTCTATCTGTGTGTGGCCCTGCGATGGACTGGCAAACTGTCCCCGCCTATTGCCCGATGTAGCTGAGATTGGCACAGCACCCCCCGCGACCCTCTGGTGGAGGATAAAGTGGTAGATGATGACTGACTGACCATGGATGTGTAAATAAATGGTAAAACCAACGATAGTGAACACAGTAAGCTGAAAAGTATAATGACGTGATTAAAGGTTAAAATGATCAATTTAATGGTTTATTTAATTGACCGTGGCTATTAGTTCATGTGTTGTTACAGGAATCATGTTGTTTTCTTGGATGCTTTTTGCCTGATTTCCCTAAATCAAATCAAATGTTGATTTTCCATTCACTGATATACTGTATGTGAATAAGAATGTTGTAAAATACAATTTTTTTCTGTCACAGAACTCAGGGATTTAATATATTACTATATTATATAACAGATAGTGATGATACGACATCACTAGTGAAGTGACCGCAGGTCACACAGTCACAGCTACACAGTTCACACCGTCAGTCTGTGTCACAATGTCCGAGACTAAACAAAGATATAAAGTGCAGCATGTCAGCCTCCTCTCCTCAATCAATCCACACAACAGCTCGTTACTACATCAACTATCAGTTTGAAAATAAATGATAATGAGTGACGAATAAATAACAATAAGTTATTAAAATGAATAATAAGTTTTCGTATCATACGGTTCCCTGACAGTAACGCTGTTCCCGAGACGCCACATGGCCGCGCTTGGCTGTGAAGTCACTCTGGTAAATATTTTTATGGGCTTTTTATCTTTTTATGGTCTTTAGGAAGGTTTTACAAATATGAAACTCCATGAATTAAAACTATAGAATATAAAGATCTATGCGTATGTCCATGTCTCGAGGTGTCCTGAGGACACTTTTACAGGTGTCTCATACTAAAAAATTGCTTTTTGGGTCGCATGAGTATTCTTGGTTGCAGTACCGCAAGTGGCCAAACTCTTACCAACCTCAGGTTGTTTTTTTTCCATTTTTCATTTCAGCACAAAATTGGAAATTGGAAAAACAAGTTGTTATCCGTTTTTTTTTATTTGATTTTGTAAAATGACATGTAATGTAATGTAATGTAAACAAATATTGAGAAAACAAGTTGTTTTTTCATTATTTATTTTTGGTTTTATTTTAAAAAAACGAATGAACGAATGATACACGGTTGATTAGAGTGGACAGATTTACAAGTATGTTGGCTGGACACTTCGTAGAAGAGATATGTTTATGTATGTATTTATGTATGTGAGAAAATGATGTAGACCTGACAAAGCAGAGGAAAGACAATAACTTCTGAGTTTTTTTTTGGCCAAATCAGGATTCTTTGGTCAAGTCTACTTTTATTTTATTTATGTGCTAGTCTATAAACTTGCCATCCTCATGGCTATAGAATAACCACCACACCACTGGTTTTGATTAATTGGGGTTTCTATAAGATGGGAAAAAAGAGTTGATATTATTATATTATTGAGATACTAACACTTAATAATCACACAGACAGACATACTAGTGTCATACATATCTAAAACTATTTGCCAATATGGACAACATTTATTGCATTTACTCTCCTTGCTTTCTTTGCAGCATGGACAGTTGGTGCTGGAGTAGCCATCATTCCCCTGGAAGGACCTGTATGCAGAGTAGGTGTAGCGCAACAGCCAATAGGAGCTCTCTCTCTCACACACACACAACTGTGAGTGTCAGAATACTATACCCGGACATATTTTATCTCGGGTGTCCCGTGTGTGTGTGTTTATATCAATCTGCATGTGTATGTATCAGTGTGTGGGTGCACGTGTCAGTGCAGAGGGATATCAAATGTGTATCTTGCAGCACTATGACATGGACAGATCTAATGCAGTGCAGGTTAGATTTCGTCTAAAAGCTCCATCTGTGATGCTAATGGCAGAACAGAGGCCACACTGAGGACAACTATTCTCCCCGTCGCACACACAGAGAGAGAAGCATTTTTACACAAATTCAGGCGACATTACATTGACATGGATTCATTTCCTGCAGATTGACTCGAACCTCAACCTTAACAACTTACAACAAATAGTTAACTTGTGTACAGTTGATGCGTTGCCTGCTGGCCAATTACAACTGATTACATTTGAAAATTAAAATGTAAATTAACACCAGACCCAAAATTAACACTAGGCACCAGATTCTAATATAATACCGTGAGAAATTAAAGACCATTAAAGCTTACTGTGTAAGTAAAACTTAAAATAATATTAAATTGATAATGGCCATGTCAAACGTACCGTTTGTGAATGATCAAATACAATTAATCAATTAGGGTCTGCATTGGAGATAAGTAAGTATAAGTAAATCATTCTTGTTTATGGGGATTTAATCTTGGCAAAGTCAGAAAATAATCTAATTTTAAGAAAAAAAGATAATTGTTCTAATAAGGTAACACAGCACTTCACCAGTATCAAACAACATATTGCCAACCAAAGAACAATATTTTTTTTCTGTGTTTGCAAATATAAGATATATTAGGTATATATTCTATAGATTCTTAAAGTCATCTTAATTGAGGTAAGAAATATTAGTTTTAAGTAAACATTTCTTGTTTACTTAAAACTTACTTAAAGTGGCACTGGCACATTGCTTCTCTTAAAAACAGAATATTTGCCGTCTTTCTAGTTGGTCTGTTTATGCAGTGCAGTAAGTAAAATCTGGAACACACAGACATTTCATATTTCATTCACACATGCTTAAACATGACTCCTGCATGTCTACAGTCAGGTGTTTGACTGAAAGGAACATCTGACATTCCTTTCACAAGTGACCTCGATACTAGAAGTGTGTAATTGATACACTTCCTGTCTTACTGTCTTCTACAGGGCAACACAGAGGACATGGAGAACAGTTGGCAACAAAGACTCTGAAGTTTCAAACCTGTTGCAGTAAACTCATCTCCACTCCTGCCACGCCCAGCTTTTGCTTCTTCCTCCTTATGAAAGCAGGAGCAGTGAGTATTCTATATCTGACTGGCACACGACTTTAAGCGGCACTGTGGCAATGGCCAGGGACACAGCACACAAATTACAATTAACTGCTAATCCTTTACAGACTAATTCACGATGGCAATTTAATTTGCTCTGAGGCGATTCTTTTATTTTGCTCCAAATCTTTTTTTCAATTTGCCACCCTGCTGTCCCAGGTGCCAGACCAGCTTTAAAGAAGGGACGATATTGATAGTTTATTGGCTGTGAGTATTCATTTAACAGAAGCAATATTTTTTTTTTTTCAGATACTTGGTGAGAATTGCTTTTTGAAGAATTTAAGAGGTTTTCATCCACTCTGGAGATTAGCGGGAAAAATAATGAATTTGAGAGTAAAAGTGGGGCAAAGCATTAACGAGAAACTTCAGGAAGATAAGTCAAGAAACAGATAAGAGGCTCCTGAGAATGCAGACTGTAATGTGTCATTATTTTGGAGGAGAGAACATGGCTGCAAAGTGAATAATATACAGTACTGTATAGTGTGGGGCTTACAACTGCAACTGTGCCAACCCAACACAGTGGGTTTACAAAAAAAAAATAGAAATATATATTTTTAAACATTAATTTTGGGCTTTTGTTCAATATAATTTGTGTGCAGGGCCACACCACAGAATAGTGGCAACCACTGTTCCCTTAGAGCAAAAAGACCTGGATTTTGTGACCCGCTCTGCCCTCTCTCTGTGGTGGTTGCATGTTCTCTCTATGTGCCTGTGTGTTTTCTCCGGGTTCTCCAGCTTCCTCCTATAATCCAAACACATGCAATGGACCATAGGTGTGAATGTGAGAGTGAATGGATGTTTGTCTCTGTATGTTTGCCCTGTGGTGGACTGGTGACCTGTCCAGGGTGCATCCTGCCTTTTGCCCAATGTCAGCTGGGACTGTCTCCAGTGATCCTGCGACCCTCATGTGGAGTATAAAGTGGTAAACGATGAATGAGTGTTTGGGTATTTTTAAGCCTTTATTATTTCAAAGGTGAAGAAGCATGAAAGGTGAAAAGAGGGGGGAAGTCATGCAGCAAAATAAACCCAGGTCACTGCAGAGGGTGCAGAGGGCCTCGGCCCATGGGGCATCAGCTCTACCAGGTGAAGCTGTATGGCACCCCTATTTGGGAATTTGCACAACGATATGGGTGTGCAATCGCAGGTTTACTGCATAACAGTCCTTCATTGTCAATGATCCTTTCCCACAGAGATGTGTAAGCGCTTGTACTTGTGCAGCCAGATTCCCCATCCCTCCCACCCTTCTCTTACCCTGGCATCTTACCCAACATACCAGAAGGCACCTGAAGACCCTCAGACCAAGTCTCCTGGAGGATAAGAAGTCTGCCCACTGACCCATTCCAACCTAATGCCTTAAACCAAGCCCTGGCACTATGGGGTGGAGCGGAGGAAAGGGTTCAGTGGTTGGGACACAGCTAGACAGCATGGTGCTGGCTGGAGTGTTCAGGCATTGGCAAACTGGCCTGAGTGAACATGTCAGGTTGATTTATGTGATGCCTGGCCCCATAGCTGACCCCAGGCTGGACTCCAAATGTCCTCCACCCTCCCATCCCTGCTTCTCTCTGGTCCTAAGTGCCCATCAAAAGCTTTAGGATGAGGAGGAGGGGATAACGTACCTAAGGTGAAGCCAAATGCTTGTGTTCGTTGATAATTATTAGGCTGTGTGTTGTAAGGCCTTAAAGAACATTAAGAGTAAGGAAAGAGTGAAAGAGAGGGCTACTATTGTAAAGCAGGCTCTATCTGTTGGAGGGTTTGGTGAACCAGGAAGGTACAACAACCAGGAGCGACTATAGTCTATCTCACAAAAGAGAGAGTTTCCAGTTTTTCATTATGTTCATTCATCACATCAAACTCAAACATCGAGTCTTGCGTCAGCAAATAAATTAAATTAATTTGGTTACAAAGTTCTGGCAAATTCTTCTTTCATATAGAGCTGGGCAGTCCATGGCCAAGAGGAAAAGGAATTACTAGTGAAGGGCCGGGGTACCGCTGAGCAAGGCACCCAATCCCACATAGCTGCTGATAATCTGCTCACATGTTTCTAGCTAATGTGAGAGTTTATGTTTTGTATTTGTATGTAATTGTATCTTATGGATCAGTTGTAGGAAACTGGAATCTCCCTTATTTAATATCTCTCTCTCTCTCTCTCTCAGTGTCCACAATGGGTCTCTTTTACTTTCTTCAGGAAGTTTATCCAATTAACTGATGATGGTAAGAGGCAGTTCATGCTTTTCTCCCTGGGGTGCTGATACTCCGCCCTCCCAGCAGGAATTGTGATTAGGTTGTTTGGGCGTTCCAGAGGTGCACCCATGTAGAAAGAGTTGAAATAGAGGGGATCATTGTCTATCGATATACAATTACTTGACTACGGAAGGTGCCTCTAGTTCTTCATGATGGCCCAGTCTGGGGTATATGGACTTCTCTTATCTTTAGGTGTGATGATAAATTGTTTTGCTGGAAAATTATAGTCAGTGTAATCATGCGCATTGATAGTGAGCCACATACAGTACGGATTCACAGATTCAAGCTGAGACATTCTTATATGAGGACTAGACTTGATTGGTGTTTATTCCGTAATTTCACTACAATGCTTTGCACCATGTAGACTAGACACTAGGATGTGATTTTATGTGTCTTATTCCCACTGGTTTGAAAGGGTTTTTGACCATCGAAATGGGTTTAATGGAAATTTATTCCCAGGTCAAATGTCAAATGAAGGAGGTTTATCACCAGGTGACCCAGGTGAATATGCACATTTCTGCATTTATTGTGCAATGCTAAATCATGCATTTAGCATGGCCATTAGCCATGAAGTAGAAGATACAAAATAGACTGTATCATTGTAATACAATTATACATGTATTTATTCGTCATTGAAAGTGCATATTAATAATAATTTTTGAAAATATGTCAAATATAAGAGATATAATGGAAATGCTGTATGTTTTTGCTCTTCATGTTTACTGAGGAATTATAAATCAAGTATTCTATACAAACTTATAACTTAACTGTTGTTGGCAGAGGTACAGAGTGAGTTGTCCTACCATCTAAAGATTCCCCAAACCCTTGGGAAACAAGCTTCTTTAACACAAGGTAAAAAGAACACAATCAGTAATCCAGGCAATACGAGGTCTGAACAGGGTCGTAAGGAGTGTAGGGGTAGTTACTGAAAAAAGTAATCCATTACACATTACTAGTTACTAGTTGTTGACGCATTGATGGGATGTTGTGCGCTTTTAACAAACAGGACAAACAGCGGCTGATCTACAGCATCATAAAGAAGCAGTTGACTGCAAAGAAGGTTCTTGTCTTCTGCAGGAAAAGGATGGACAAACTCTGATGGTGCAGTAGTTTTTGAAGAGTGGGTCCATTAAGGGCTGAGTATGGTTGAACACAGAAATACAAGCCTCTAACTTGACCAGCAAGAGTGAGACGGCACAGTAAGCATAGTTACGGATACCCACGGTAGCAAGGTTAGGAGATAGTGAGTGTTCAGTAAGGGCAGCCAATGAGAGTAGAGAATTCTGCTATATTGGGGGCTCACACATGGGTGTGAACTGCAGTGGATTGTGGGAGCAGGAGTCCTCTTGTCCTAAGAAAAAGACTCCCTTTGTGAATTACTGTGTTTTTTCTATGCGGTCTGGCTTCTGGTTTTACATGCAGTCTGCAATAAAGATGACATGGTTACATACAGGCCTACATAATACGCTCAACAATCAGCTATTTTTACAGCAATCTTGCCATATCCTGCTGTAATGGGATATACAATTAGAGAAAGGCTACCCTGTGTGAATGAATGTAATCATATTGTTGAGTGATTTGAGTGGTTCTTAAGGCCAGAAACATTTACCTTATTGGCAAATTAGATCAAATCAGCAGTCTGCTTTATAAAATGATTGTTTTTATTTTCATCTGTAATGATGCTGATATTTAAGTCTCATTGAACCTTGATCCTCTTTGCCTCTTGTTGACAGCATACATGTATACCAAAGAAATGGTCTGTATTTATATTGCGCTTTTGTAATCTTGATAACTCAAAGGTGCTTTACACTACAGTTTTGCCATTCACACCCATTCACTCACACATTCACATGCTGCATCTATGTGCTGAGCATTTTCTATCACTATCTATCTATCATACGCATTCACACGGTGCTGGCACAGCCGTCAGGAGCAATGTGGGGCTAAGTGTCTTGACTAGTGGAACCGACAACCTCTAAAAGGGATAACCAAGGAACCCAGAAAAGGGATTAATCCGGGATATGTCAGTTATCCTGGCTGAACTTAGCCCAGAGTCAGTTGCAGGAAAGCAGTGGTGAATAAGTTACCATGGAGATTCATGCTGCAGTTTTATTAGCCTGCATTAAGATATGACAGGCAAATTGTGATTCACTCAATGTTACTTTAATTCTGATCTAATCATTATTACTCATATATGAATTTTATGAAGACTGATGTTCATATTGCTGACAGAGGTTTGATTTATGCAATATTCTTGCAGTTGTTGAGATGATTGTGTCTGAGGTTGCAAATATAGTTTCAATCAAGTCAGTGACGAGGGCAATGATATAAAGTCTCATTCATGTCATCTCTGTGTCTGTAACTCCTTGAATTGCAAAGAGGATGTTTTCACTGAAGCAGTGGTTAGTTAGTTTTAGTTAAGCATACCTCTATTTTATGATATCAAATGCCAATGTCGTCATATAGGCATCGACCTCAGTTTGATTTATCCATCCATCCATTATCTACCGCTTTATCCTCCACCGGAGGGTCACCGTGGGTGCTGTGCCAATCTCAGCTGACATAGGGCGATAGGCGGGGTACATCCTGGACAGTTAGCCAGTCCATCGCAGGGCCACACACAACTAACCCACATAGAGACAAACAACCAACAGTGGATGTAAAACACACAATCAAAAACACAATTAATATGCATCATATTGCAAAGCGTATTGTAACTGAAACATGCTACAATATTTATATCGGGATATAGTTAAAAAAATCTTGAAATCCTTGAAAGTTTGTGAATTAAAAAAAAATCAAGGCCCTTGAAAGTTTTTGTAAGTCATCCTAAATAGACATGGGTTATTGGAAGTGCTTGAATTTTGTTCAAGAAAGAAGTTAAGTTGATATTTAGGTAAATGTCTTTGTTTGTTGTGACGTCACCTACTGTCATGGAGACGTAATTACTAGTGTTGTTGTGGACACAATCTCTCTCTCCGCAGTTCACGGGGTGGTTTGTGTGTGTATAAAAAAAGAAAAAAAAGAAAAACTAATGAAAATCTTTTGTAACTTTGCTGTTGAATCATTGTTACTACCCTTGATTTTTCAATAAAAAAGATTTTTTTTAAAAAAGAATAAGACAGGCACCATGGGCAAAGTGGCTCTTGTGAAGTAAGTTGGCCCGCCCATCTTAAGCTGTGTCAGCAAATTTGGTCCTTGAATTAGAGGGAAGTGGTCCTCGAAAGTCCTTGGATTTGAATTTGTCGTTTTTTATGTATCAATTGTTTCACCTCACTAATTAACCTTGAGTTAGGTATGCAAATTGGTCTATGTGGTCCCTCGCCTACCTTTGGAGCAGATGGACTGGACAACGATTGGTGCGGCCGCAGAACGCAGAAATTGTCTCACTCCCACAGGAAGTAGACAAGAAGCCGTCTCCCAGTCCACACCAGGTGCCTCTGAGAGTCAGAGCCTTTTTCATGTTGCTTCTTGTTTTATTTGAACAGCGTCCTCTGCCCTTTTTCTGTTGTTTGCCAGTTTATTTTGTGAATTATTATCAATTCCATCGTTCAATATTATTATTATTTTTTTTTTAACCACAGGACATCTTGGTTATTTATGTTGCTTCCCTTCTAACCCTAACGAGCTGGGACGTAACAGCTTCCATTATAAGCTTTTGATCGTTTGTCAAAAAATACACAGTATCTTCTCCATTTCTGCATCAGTATATTTGTGATCGACATCAGGGTCAACTTGCAAGCTGTACATTTGCACTTACATTAGTTATTAGATTAGTTACAACTGGCTTGACCAAACCACACTGTCTCATCCTGGTTTGGCATTGTTGGCAACTGTCTAAAGAGGATGTAGTATTGGTTCAGCCTCACTTTCTCAGATATTCCGGATTTCTTCTTTGGTTGCAACGGCCCCCAGGTGGCTTACAGTGCATCAAAGCATGCAGTGTTTTTTTATACACTTTTGGTCTGATCTGCCACATATATTATTAAATATCTATTAAACTCCAGTGTTATGGTGAAGGTAAACTTCATTAGGAGTTGGAGTGACATAATATCACCTCCAGGCTTCCTCAACAATAATTATCATGGTTTTTTTTCTCCCTCAGCTCCAGTCTTTTCTGATCCAGGTCGGTACTGTGAACCTAACACTCCCCTTGCCCCTGCTTTATCTGCCAAATACAGGTCACAGACGGTGGCCTGGCACCCTGACGTGTCCTGTAAATGTGCCTGTGGCGTGATGGGCGGGTGTCCCTCAATGTGCACATTCATTTGCACATCAAGAAGGCAGAGACGGAAGCTTTGACCCAATTAACACGGAGGAAAACAGATTTAATAAAGTCTGCTGCCTATTCTGTGCAAGAGTGTGTGTGAAAGAAAGTGTGGATAGATAATAAGGTCACACAAGGGCCACATGATGAAAATATAGCCTCTTTTACAATATAAGGAGTGGGTAAACCTGGGATTTAAAAAAAATCAAGGTATAGCCAATACACATGATTAACAACATTCCAATTGCCAATGGTTGTTCTGCTCTGTAGTGGGGTTTTTTTCAACTTTTGCATCACATCACATCACCCATGTGTGAATTGTGATGTCATGGATGTAATACATATTACATAATAAGAACTAGAGCACTCAGGGAGCGCTGACCTCCTCTTAAATGTTTAAATACTTTGTCTCCTGTGTTTTACCAGCACCTGTAATTTTTACATTTCCATCCACAGGATCCATCTGTGTAGAACTTTTCCTGCCTATAGCTCTTACCATGGAACCCAGATTAACCCATATTCTCAATGGCAGTTGTGGCTTTTTATATTCAAAAATTAAAATAAAAAAAAGACATATTACAGTGGGAAACAGCATTGCATCAGCCAACTCTAACTTTCCTCTGCATCTCCCATCACGTTTCACATTTTTCGGAGCGACTTCAGCGTCTCTCTGTCAGCTGAAAAGTTGAGAACCTCTCTAATGTGGCATCATGAAAGGTGGGGTGAAGACTGGGTCAAAACAGACGAAGATGGTGCAAGTGCTGGCAGGTAAAGTGAAGAAACACGAGGCACATGTCACATCCACACAAGCCCTACTTTGTGCACAACTCCCCTGCCTCCCCCACGCCCCCACTACCCTGCCTCACCTCTTATCTCTCTCTTTTTTTGGCTCTGAAGTTCGACATATAGGCAGAGGCCGTGTATCAAAAATCACAACCCACATGAGAACGTCAGGAGAGGGAGGGAGAGCAGGTGGAGATGAAGAAAGAAAAGCTAAGAGCATTGCGAGCGATTGCCGAAACAATCCAATTACAATGCCCATCAAACTTAGCTTCACAGGTTATGGCTTCTAATTGCCTGACAAAAATTGACACTTCAGTCGCAACAGCGTAATATAATAGGGGGGCCAAATTAAATTTGATCGAGGGGCAGAAAACGATGCTATCACTCAGTGGCGCGGAAAAAAACGGAGATCAGCTAGCATGATATAATGGATCAAAAATGAAAATTATTCATTAATCGCGTTGGGTTTTCCAATAATGGAAATGACACAGTTCAGACGTCTTCCTAAAAACACTATTAATTAAAGGGATGATGGATCTAACAAGGTATGGAGCCCTGAAAAATCACTCCACCTCTTTCCCTCCCTCCCTCCCTCCTTCATCCCTGACAACTTCTCTCCTCTCTTCGTACTTACTGAATTTCTTTTCTCTCTCTTCCTCCTGCTTTTCTCTTTCATGTCTTCATTCAGATTTGTATCTGTTTTCTTAACCAGCTTCACCTCTTTTAAGCATGGAAGCAAGCTTTTTATATGGAAAATGACATCATGTATTTTGTCACATGGCTCATGCACGTTCCCATGATAGACCACATCGTCACACTTCTGAGAAATGTTTATCCTAGAAGCATTTTATGTTCTGTATAAGTTGGGAACCTGACTTTTTAACATGATGAAAGTACGCTGAATTTGACGAGCCCAGTTCCCTGGCTGAATTTTGACTTTTTAACTGTCTAATTTGCATCAACAAAATGGCTGCCAAATTGACAATTTAGACACTTTATTTGGACAGGCACAGTTTTATACTGGGGATGCACGATTGTGCACTTTTTGCCGATATGCTGATAAATCAAGAGAAATTGGGCCCAACTACAGATGTCATTTAGTCTCTGCAGCAGATAAAATATCCTATTTGTGCAAAATAAATATGCATAAACAAATAATAGCTGCAGGGGGCGCTGGCACGGAAGTCAAGGAGGTATCAGCTTTTTCAGCCTACTAATTTTGTCATTAGTCATATCGGTGGATCTTGGCATGGATATCCGATTATACATTTTAAATCCACTATGTGCCCATACTGATTGTGCAGATAATATTGTGCCTCCCTATTTTATACCTTTAAAAAAAGAATGTGTTTGCATTTTAAGAGAGTCCCTTGATTAATAGTTTAAAGGTACAGGGTAATAAAGTTTGTATAATGTATAGTATTATAGCTACTGCTCTACCTATGTTTTGAGAGTTAAAAAAATTCAGGCATTTAATATTGAGTACAAAAATTTTTTAGAAATTAGTAAGCACCATTCTGTGAAATCATTTCTATGTGACTAAGCAAATTTGGAAGGACCTCCATTTTGTTAAAAAGTTAGGTTCCGAAGTTTTACTTTGAGTTTCTGTCTGTTTTCATGTACAATTTCAATGTGGACATGAACAAAAAAAACAAAAAACTTGAAAATATCGTAGTAAGTAGGCGAAATAGTATATCCATCGATCTTCTACTGTCTTCTACTGCTTTATCCACCGCATGAGGGTCACAGGGGCGCTCATACCTGTCAATTTAGAGTGTCCAATTTGTCTAATCCCAAAATCTGCATGTTTTTGGACTGTGGCAGGAAACCGGAGTAAAGTATTTAACTGTGTCTCAAACAACCACAAAGGCACCTGCTCAAACCTCTGTATCCTTCTCTAAAAAAAGGGCATGTGAAAGGCTTGTCTTTAAATCAGCAGCATTTGAGCTGGAATCTGTCAACAAAGATATTTGTACTTGAAATCTGATGAAAGTTTTTTTTTGTTTAATATTTCTAAATAAAAATGTTTCTTCAAAATGTGAAAACTTAAAACCAGGTTACAAATCCTGAGAGGTAGGAATGGGCAGGGACAAGAAGCATTTAACCTTTCAAACTGCTGAACAAACAGGTGATAAAAAAATTATAAATGAATAAATTCAATTCTAAAACTTTTTATGGACACTTTTTTTGTGTGTTTTCAGTCAAACTCAAACCTGTTTGCAGTCGTTTGAATTTACAAGCTCAATGTTGCTGTTGCTTCTGTCTGTCGTGACGTAAAATACATCACATGTCACAGGGCAACACAAGATCTAATCACCACTATACTGAGAAACACTATTTTCTTCCTGTGTTTAATTTATTGACTTTTAAACATATGCAAAGCGTATTTAGGCAACTGTTAGAAAATAAAATATGTTATCAGTATTACATTAGAGTACTACAGTTTTAAGGTAACATCATTTTCTCATTAAATCAACAGAAATGTTTAGTTTTTTTGTCCATTTTTTGCCTCAAAAATGCAAAAATATTCACATATAAATGCATATAATGTTCCTAAATCACCACCAAATTAAAATCAGCTAATTATGCTTAATACTATAAAAAGTCAGCTGTATAATTGCAATTTCATGTCTAGTCCCTTAATACAAATCACCTGCTTCTCAAACTTGTTTTCCCTAAACACACACCTCACAGATAAACAGCACAGATAAATGTGTGTGTGTGTGTGTGTATTTGTGAGAGAGAGAGAGAGAGAGATCGCGTGTGCACCTGCTTCATACCAGTGGAGGGCAGAATTACATTTCATAAATTAGAAGCACAGAGTGTCGTTTAGAATGCAGTACGGGATGATAATGCCCCTCCCTCCTCCTCCTCCTCCTCCTCCTCCTCCCTGAACCCCGATTATGTTCTGATGAAAACCAGAAAACACACAAATCAAAAACAGAAGAAATTAGTGTTTTTATTTTCAAGTGAAATGTTCTGACTACATACAATGTCGTGCACATTATATGAACTGTATTTTGTGAAGGAAGAGCTGTGATCGACAGATTCATACTTAAAAAAAATAATTATCATCCTCCCCAGAAATGTTTTCATTGTTTAGAAATGTTGTAATGTCTTTAATCTGCTGAATGTCCAGTTAAATGTTTTTATTTAAATTAACCAAAATATCAAGTGAGGATAATTTGTTAATTTAGGTTTTGGTTGCACTGCTTCAAAGACACATTCATCCCACAGTTATACATTTTTGATAAACTGATTTTCAAATTATATCAAATACCAAACATGCATATTTTTATGAACACAGTTTCACATTTTAATGAATCATTTTGTAAATTCTTAGCCTCCAGAATTACACAGTGCAACATGCAACACTGTCAAAACAAGCTCTGTAAAATCTGCCTTTATCTATCAAGTTTAAATGTTTTTTCACAAAATAATTAAACACATTTACTGTATAACTAAATAAATAAACGCAAGTCTGTTGAAGTAAACTGATGTGATGTGATTGCTGCCACTGACAAAAACTGCCAAAGAACCTAAAATTAGCCTCTAAAGCAGTGCAATGCTTTTTTTATTCTTGTATAAAGTCACATTTCCTTTTAGACAAATTCACATGAAAAATGGATTAAAACTGTTGTCTTTTTTCAAATTGTTTATTTCATATTTTGCCTTAATTTAGATGTTCTGAGGTCAGGAGGATGGTTGCATGTCATAAAAGTGATAAAAATATATAAAATCCACTGAAGAAAAAAAAAATGAGTGCACAACATATCAAACACACTGTGTCGTGTTAAGTTGGAGCTTCTGCATGACTCACATTGCAACTGTAAACTCATGAGCATCTCTTTACATCTCTCCTCTGGTGGTGATGTGCATTGATTTATTGGGGGGGAAACAGAATGGGATCACGATTCATGTTATCAACGCTTCTTAAAAGAAAAAGCAATTTAAGGAAAACACTGTCAAATAAATGCAGCGTGCAGGAGGAGACCTAGTGTCAATATGTTCAAAAATAGAGGGAGCATGGTGAAATCTGTGCATTAGCATTAGCTCGGGGTGCTAGTAAATGAGAGGCTTTAAAACGCATTGAAAATAAGGTCATGCCTCTCACAGGAGCTCCTGTGTGTGTGTGTGTGTGTGTGTGTGTGCTGCCTCCTAGGTGAATGTGTGATTAGCCTAATCCCAGTAGTCACAGCTCTGGTCCCCTGATGTGGATGGAAAGATTCTGATGGTGATACGCTGCCATCGAGAGACGCTATGTCAGAGCTGCTGGCAATGAAGGGAGAAAATAAGACAGAAAGAAAAAGAAGAAATGCTTTAACTCCGCTTTCAGAGACGAGTGATGGAAAGATTCTATTCCAAAACACTATTATGCATCAATTTTAGAGGAAAAACTTCTATCACCTCATCACATCTGGTGATTTTCTGTAAATTAAGCACAGTTTACCGTTTGTTTTGTGTCACAAATAAATAAACATTTTAAAAGATATTTTTTAAGGCACTGTGTGTAAAATCCAGCAACATATTTTGATGCAGTTGCAAGTTTCCAAGTGTGTTGGAGAACCTACATAGCCTTCATTTAGCAATACAACTAAAAATACGTTTAGTTTTTCCATTTGTGAACCAAAACCTTCTGAAGTCATGGAAAAGAACAATTCATGCAATCAGGTGATTGTGCACTCATGAAAGAAATGAAATACATACTGCTTCCTTTTCTTCATTTCATCGGCCAATTAATTATTAATTATAAATGAATTATCGGTGTTAATATCAAAATGATATCTGCATCTTCAAATGTCTTTGTCAGCGAAAACCTGACACTCAGCATCAGATTCAGATTACTGTTATTCAGAGGTGTCAAACCCTTGGCCTGCAGGCCACATGTAGTACCCCAAATCCATTTAATTTGGCCCGCCAATTGTTATGAAAATTCATCAATACAGTGTGTGTGTGTGTGTGTGTGTGTGTGTGTGTGTGTGTGTGTGTGGCCAAAGTGCAGCTTCCAGTGATGCGAACAGCAGAGAGGGAGCGAGAGTCTGTACTCACAAACATGACCAGCCCCACTCCTCTTCTGATTGGTTAGTTTTCTTATCAGAGCCAACCAATCCGATCTCCCTCTCTCTCTCTCTCTCTCTCGCTCTCCCTCCCTCTCTCTCTCTCTCTCTCTCTCTCTCGCAGGTGAAGTAAAACTTAACTCACAGTAAGTTAAACAAAAAAAAGAAAAGGAAATGGCTCGAGTGCTCGATGCATCTCAAAACTACAGATGAGGGAAAAGTTTGCCGTAATTTACAATCGCGTTAAATGATCAGCATTTTTAAACACACTGCTTCTCAGGCTTCAATACGTATGAGCTGATTGAGAAAAATAAATAAATACTCGTCCTGGCTCTACAATTGAGATAAAAGTGAGGTTTGGCCTGAAAGTAAATAAACACATGAGCCTTCAATGACTCCATACATCTTGTAACCTGTAATCCTGAGAAGAAACAACAAAAATATACAATATTATAATAACAATATATTATGTTTGGTAGGGCCACACGGTTGGTGTAGTGGTTAGCACTTTACAGCAAGAAGACCCAGGTTGGAACAAGGGTCGGCTGTGGTTGGAACAAACGCCTTTCTGCATGGAGTTTGCATGTTCTCCATGTGGATTAGGTAAATTGGTCACTCTAAATTGACCATAGATGTGAGAGTGAATGGTTGTTTGTATCTATGTGGCCCTGCGATGGACTGGTGTACCCCGCCTGTCACCCTGTGGCAGCTGAGATTGGAAAACCCTCCCCCCGGGATAAAGCGGTAGATAATGGATGCATTATGTTTAGTAGCAATTGGCACAAAAAGTGAAGAATAGGTTTTTATATGTCAGCTTATTAGATATTTTGTACATTATTAAGCTTATTTAGTGTATTAATTACAGATCTAATTTTTGATTCAGTTTTATTTCTGCCTGTCTTTGCTATTTATAGATTTGCTTAGCATCAAAAAAATTCTAATTCTGTTTGAAAATATCTTCATACATGATTGTCTATTGTGATATAATTATAAGCTCATATCACCTGCTATATCTTCACTGCTATATTTGGTCGTTTAGTGGTGAGTCGTCTTGTAACTTGAAAGTTGTGGGTTTGAATCCTGGCTCTGCTAGTCTACATGCTCCATATTGCATACCCATTACGCATAATAAATGCAGTGTATATAGGTGAGAGAATGGGCTTTGAGTAGACTAAAGTGCTATATAAATACAGAGCATTTACCATTATTTTCATCATTGTATCTACAACCTTTTCTGAGTGGAAGTGTGCGCCGCCTTCAAAACCACTCAGTCTCCCACACCAAAGACATCACAGCACAGTTGTTGAGCTATTGCTGTTTTATCAGTTAGTTCAAATGTGCTATTTTGTGTGTACATTATCCTTCATTCACATTTACAAAGATATAACAAATAACATGAGGCAGCAGCAGAGCAGCACTTTTTAATTTTTTTAATTAATGGGCTTTAGTGCAGGGGAGTGATAGGTTCAAAGACTTCTGGATGATGCTGTCTAATGAGATGCAGTAGCAAATATAAGGTCAAAATCTGTATACTTTAGCAGATTAATATTATGTTATGTGAATCTTTTGTTTAAGTGGCTAAAATCAGTTTCACCTTGTGTTCTTTCACTGAGGAGTGACAGTGGCTGTTTTATGCTGGTTCCTGGGTCAGGGGTCAGCAGGGGGCGCACACAGCTCAGGCAGTGCTGGCTAATTGTCGGTATACCTCATACAATCAGACTTAAAAAAATATCACTCAACCTGCTAATGAAAAAGTGAGAGCGATTAAATCTCCACTCTGTATTCAGCAGTGACTTAGAAAGGCCTTCTAAACACCTGCTAGGCACTTTGTGTTCTCCTCTTATCTGTCACTGCTGAATGGATGGTGCCGTCCTGGCTTATTTCTATGAATATGACAACATATTTTAAGACAATGCCATCTGTCAAAAAAGCAATTGAAGAACTGCCTCTTCAAACAATAAGAGATTCTCTCCTAAATCCTTTCAACTGCTCCTTTATGGACCCAGCAGCCAAACAAACTCTGATTTTCAGATTTTTAGACATCAGCAAAACCAAGTTAATCACTCGCAATGGAGGTGCTTTTTCATATGAGGTGCTTCTGCCCGAGACGTTGATGGCACCGAGGATATGATACATGATTCGTCTTGGTGGACGTGATCCTCGCCGCGGCTGTATGATGACTAATCTCTTCACACTCGCTGGCTGTGGCTCATTAGAAATGTGTTAAGCTCACCAGTTTGGTTTACTCCTGTAAAGACAGGGGGAGGGAGGGAGGTTGTGTTGTTGCTCGGAGGCACGTGGAAAATAGCAGGAGTGACAGATGAGCTGTGGAACATGGATGGAAGTAGACAGGCAGCAAAATGCAAAGGGAGGATCTGTGGTCCAGCCATTTTTTAATGGAGAACAGAGACGTGATTCTTCAGCCTGACACTTCAAGTGGTTTTTTTAATTCATTTGAGCTGCTCAGACAAGCAGACATGAATAGAAACACACGCATGACACTAGAAGAAAGCAGCCTCCATTTTGAGTGAAGGGAAGGTGTGAGGACAGAAACCTTCTCTGTACCGTCTTACAATAAGACTTTTATTTAGTTATAAATAAGTCATAAATAAGTATTCACAAGTTATAACACAATTTGCACACACTGACAAACGAGGAAAACAAATCATTTATGTTCATTCACACCAAAGTTATATGAAGACTGTCTTACTTTAGTGTTTGAAACAAGTTTTTAATTTGTCAACCCCAAACTTAGTATATGGGGACCCACTTTTTAAAGTATCATCACCCATATCAGAATATCAATCTTGACAACAGCAATTTTGTGCCTTACATCTGCTGTCGTTTTGAATTGGTAAACATGAGTGTTGATTAAGTCTGGAAATTAATTGGAAGTTGTTGTATTTGCTTTTAATATTTTATTTTCCTTTTATTATGAAGCACTCCTTGTATAAAAGGCGCTACACAAATAAAGAATAAATAAAGAAGTGGGGTTCATGCATGCACTGAACATGAGCGCAGTGGGGGGGACGCCTCCTTTTTGTGACACCTTGCACTTCATTTAAACATCTCGTATGTGACGGGAAAGGAGGGAGAGAGAAGGAGAGAGGGAGAGAGAGAGGAAACACTCTATGGGGTGTAGTGATAGTGGAGATATGTGGGTGGGGGTGAGGAGAACAAAGCTGTGCCCCCAATGTGGCAAAACTTCCTCCTTTGTTTATGGGAAGGTAATTGGGATGCCGAGCCTGCCAGGGCAAACCACCCAAGCTTCCCATTTTCTCTCTCGTTCTGTCATTCTCTCTGAATGACTGTGGCAGCTTTGACACATCATGGCCGCCGCTGCCGCCGCCGCCTCTCACCCCCTATGGCTTCCTCTCTCTCCATTTCCTGTTTCCTGTGCAGCTCTCTTCCTCGCATACCCACCACCACCAACACCGGCACATGTGGCCAGGCAGCGGCGGAGGCGTGGCCACCAGAGGGGAGACAGTTAAAGTGAACAGGAAGACAGGAAAGATGGCAGACTGCCCCTCCCCTCAGAACCCCAATCACCGCCCACCCATACCGGACCTCCTCCTCCTCCTCTTCCTCGTCATCCTCCTCCTCACCTCAGCTGCACAAACAGTGAAAAGAGAGTTCTTGGTTGTTGTTTCTTTGAGTGTCTGTCTCACAGCTGCATATGTTTGAAGTCACAGTGAGTGTTAGTGAAAATGAGGTGACACTGAAAATACTTTTTCCTTTGACATTGTTCATAGGTTCAAAAAGTTTCACTTTAACTGCAGAGAAAACATATCCCGGAGGTTTGTGTAAGGTGTAATTGCTCAAATTGCCTTTTTGAAATTAGTATACATTTTTATTATGCACAAATTATTCATCCATTTATAATGCATTTCAAAATGTCTGAATGATTTTTGGTCGATTTGCGACCTATGCTACTGTGGTCGAATTGTTCATTTAAATTGTTTTTGGAATGTAATAACAAACAAAAGCCAATACAAATAATGACAAAAAAATGCATTGAATATCTGCATTAAAAAAACAAAAAAACGGTACCGGCAAATATAATAATTGTGATTATTAATCAGATAATTATTTTTTCAGATGAAGGTTGTAAAAACTGATGAAGAATGAACACGAAGAAAGCACATTTGAACTCAAACACTATTGTTTATTAACATGTTTCATTTGACACATACAGTACATTGTAGGTGGGATTAGTGTGCATTCACTTTTACTGATACATTTATTTCTCTATTAATTTACAGATAAACTAAATAGCCCTTAGATAATCATGTCTTGTATATACTCATATATTTTGTTTGGTCATAGCGTCTTTTTCTTCTTTTTACTACATTTAACTCTAAAATCAAACTAAATTGAATCATGTTTAAAGCCTTCATTTTGAAAGCTCTTTCATCCTTGTAACATAATATAGACAACTTCCACAAAAGTGTGTGTGTGTGTTCCGAATAGTGGAAAATTCCATACACAGAAATGAAATATAGTATATTTAATTGTATGCAGAATAATGACATATCATGACATATAAATATACGTCCTGTCATCCTGTATGACAATATATTATTATTATTGCACATATCATTCCATCAATACATGAGGTTTAAAATATATAGAGTAGATTTTTGTACACCTCATTATTAATGTAACTCCATGTGTAGAAATTGTGAGATCAGAAGAATTGTTGAATGCAAGAACACACACACACACACACGCACACGCACACACACCCACACACACACACACACAGATAATCTCAACAGCTCTAAATAATTCATCAAATAAAGTAAATGACTTCTTGATCCACTTATTGTATATGAATATTTTTAGACAATAAAGAAGAGGATGGAGAAACAACAGAGAAAGAAGGAAAATATAAAACATTATATAATGATTAAAAGCAACACTTGTATAAAATAAAAATACGTTTTAATGAGATTATTATTATTAACGTTGAGAGTAAGACACACGCACATTTTTTTTATGGTGCTCTTCTTCAGTGGTGTCTGCAGCTGATTGATTTAATTAGGCAAACATACATGTGCATAATTAATGTCACATATTAATAGCTCTAAATATATCGCAACACACACTGAGCACACAATTATTTTCCAGGCAGTTTAAAAAAAAAAAGAAAGAAAACAATACACACACACAAAATCTCTTAATATTTGGAAATACACCACGTCACAAAATGAATAATTAATGCAACACTTTAGAGGAAAATACAATATTTACACTGACGCTTTACTGAAGGAATTCACCCACTCTGAGATTAAGATGAGGAGTGATCAGAGCAGGATTATGAAGATCACATCAATCACATTTTTCCATTCACTTGTGTCTTTAAAATGTAAAGTTTTCCTTTTTCAGAGGCATCTTAAGCATTTCACTCTTTATTTCACCTGCTGTTTGCATCAAAAACCTGCACATTCTTCTGCAGCATTTTTACCAAAGACACATGCATTCCCCAGCCCCAGCTTATCCTAACCTTAATCATCCCAATTAAATGATTAACTCAAAACCGTAAACCTAATTCTAACCCTAAGAGCAAGTCTTATCCCCTCAAAAGCCCTTTAAAGTTGTGAGGACCAGACAAAATATCACTGTCTCAAAATGTCCTCACAAAGACACACACCCACACACACACACACAGAGGTTTGTGCAGATACCCACTACATGGACTTCCATTCATTTGGACAGCCTGGACAAAGTGTCATCCCTAACTAGAACCATAACCTGTTAATGACTAACCCTAAACTTAACCTAAGCACAATTTAAATCTTAGCCCCAAACTTAACCAGTTCCTCAGAAATGAGTTGTGCCTCATTAGGACCATGAGGACTACTGGTCCTGACAAGGTCAGTGTTTATGCCAGAAAAGGTCCTGCAGAAAACACACACACACACACACACACACACACACACAATCTGGCTGCCGACATCAGGGGTAACTCACCATGTACCTCAGAACAAACCTGCGACGTGAGGTCTCGCAATTCTCCGCGCAGTCTTTTCCTCACTTCCTCATCTTCCTCCTCCCTGTCTCACTTGGTTCTGTCTTTAATGTGCCACGGCATCTCCCTAATTGATGGAATCTTCCAGAATCACCAGGGTGCTACAGTATAGACATGCATGCTGCATTGGCAATGAAAAAAAAAAAAAGAAAAGTTTCAAACAACACCTATCGTTGTTTGAGGCAAAAAAAAAAGAAAAAGATGGAGAATCAGGAACGCTGTCTGACACAGACAGCTCCATGTATTTTTTTTTTCAAAGTAAAACATAAATAAGAGAACATGCACTTAGAAACTTAACCTCCTTTCCTGACCCCCCCACCCCCCCCATCCATCCATCCCCGCCAAAAAAAATCAGAGAGAATTCAGCTGGAGCAGTTTTTTTTTTCTTTCTTTCTGTTTTTCGGGGTGAGGATAAGCACCGTGGTTAAGGTTTTGCTGATTTTCATGTAATGACTGGCAGCCGTAACACCTGGCACTGTGAAATCCAGAAATTAGCACACTCCGGGGAAACAAATTGCTTTGTTGATGCAGAGCGATACAGAGAGGGAAAGAAAAGAAAAGAAAAGGAAGAAAAAAAACAAACATCAGTTCGATGCCGGCTTATCCAAGCACTTTATTTTTGATTTTTCACAACTTTTTTTCCTGTTGAACTGAAATGACACACACTTGAGTTGCACAATAACATTGTGATACTAGCCGACTCACTGCTGTCTCCTCTTTGTTCTACAACCTACTAGTTTGTGGACACGTAAAAAAAAAAGTGTTTATGACTTACAGGGAAAGCAGTAATTATAATTAGACCCTATTCAATTCCAACCCTGCTGCCCTGCTTAGTCTCCTCAATCCTTTTTTATTCTAGTGTTAATCTGATGTACTCATCCTGTGAGTACATGTGTGTCATTTCACCCAAGAATTTAACTCTTTGTTCAAATATGGCGGAGTGACGGGAACACAAGCTCCCCTGAAAGTCTAATTTGAGATATTGAGGGGAAGCTCAGTCAGAAACATTGTCCATTTTTCTGTCACAGGTTACAAACTTAGATTTTCCGTACAATGAGGCAGTTGAATCAATATGTGATTATTCGCTCATTACATACCAATTTCCAAGCATCTGTCAATGTCTCAACTAATGAACCTAATTTCTGTCACTGACATTTTAATGTTAAGTTCTCGTTCTTTGTCGTGTGTAAGCCGCACTGACGGACTCACAGGTGCCTGCTTGTTTGTCGTGGTTGTAAGACAGTATGAAAATGACAGGGGTGACGTGTTATGTGAGAGAGAGAGCGACACACACACACACCTTTTTTTCTTCGTAGTACTCTGTAAATAACCCAGCACAGCTGTACTCCTTTGTTTCTAATGAGAACACAGTGCTGTAAACTGGTGACTGTGCCCATGTAAAAATGCTTTTGTGTTTGCATATGGATGTTCCTGTACATGCAAAATCGTCATAGATCTATTTCTAGATGATGGATTTAATTTAAAGAAGAACATGTTTTTCTTATCTTCTCTGTCTTGTGTCTGTTTTCTGTCTTTTTAGAATCACAGGATGCACATTAGGATTTTCACTGTATGTCAGATATTCTGAAATCTACCTGGAGACACTGAATTTTACAAATACTCGGCTCATCATGTAATATTATTATTCACACATGCCAATAAATTGAATTGTGTTTCTCAAATAATTACTTGCTGTTTTTCCTTCTTAGTTATTTATTCTTTACTTCTTTTGCCTTTATACACTTCAAGACATATTAGCTCATTTAACACTTTTATTCTTCATATTTTCTTTTCTTTTCTGCTTTTTTTTTTTACTTTTTTTAATCTTTTTTTTTTGAATTTGTGACTTCTTTCAATCCTGTGTCTGAGTCACTGTACAGGACCTTGGATCTATACCTTTTGTGTGAAAAGCACTTTATAAATGAAACTGCCCTGCCTTTGCTCTGCATTTCTTTTGTGTATTTTTATAGTGTAAATTTACTCAGTTTCAGAACACTTCAAATATATATTTTGGTATTTAAAGATGATGGTAAAATACTGAGCTACACCTAGTAAGCCATGTGCCATCTGAATGATTTAACTGGAACATCCAAAACAATTCAAATAAAACCACAGTTCCTTTAGATTTTGTAATCAAAAAAAAAAAAAAACATGAGCTGACACACAGTGTTTCGTATTAATAGGGTTAGTGATGGAACCACCTCATGTTCTTGCACATTATCACTAACAATAATACAGTGATACAGTATTCCACACGCAAATAAAAATATAAGAAACACTAGATTTCCATATGTAAAACATATGTGCAAATGAGAAAAAGACTTACATATTTGTTTAATATGTTTACATATATGCATACACATGTACACACAATTTCTACAATGGGTTTTTCATATATGGTTTAAACTTACAAACATAGGTGACACAGAATATGGCAGTGCCACTATATTGACACTATATGGACATACAGTATATCATGTCCTATATTACATCTGCATATGGGATTACTCGTGCAGTGCTTTTTTTTTCTAATTAAAAGTACTAGTGCAGTGCCTGTGCAAAATCTGTTTTTGTGTGTGTTTTTAGTAATTGTTGGATTACTGGATACTTGAACTACATGGTTGCATAACAATTTATAATGGTGATATTAGGTGACATGTATTTGGGTTTAGATTAGATTAGAAGTGTCAGTTTATTGCACATCATGTTTTACATGGTTTTGAATAGCCACTGCATACCTGTGTTTGTTGGTGTGTTCTTGCAAAATCCGCTGACTCATTGTAATGAAAGCAAACCACATTTAGCACAATCCGCTGACTCATTGTAATGCAGCCACACCGCATTCAGGGAATCTTTATTGTTGAGGTCAGACTCGCTTCACTTTTTAACTGCGGATTGAATTCTGCCAAAAGGCCCGCTTACCCTCTCAGGTAGCCCCACTGCTGTGTGAGTGAGAGGGGGAGTGGCTACAGTAGAGCGGCGAAAGCCAATGTGTGCTACTTTTACCAATATATTTAACGATATCGTTTGCATTACTTATCCAAACAACGTCAAACTTGCCGTTGTTTGAAATCAATCGGACCATCAGTTCGAGAGATATGCAAATAACTGAGACGCAATTTATAGATAGATGCAGCAACATTATTCTTCCACAACAGTTTCTTTTCTTTTTTAATTGAAAATTATGTGTCTGCAAATCATAACCCCCTAATTCCAAAAATATTCCAGACAGAGCTTTGAAACACAAAGAGTGTGTATATGAAATGTCTGCTGGATGCAAAAGTTAGATTAAAAAAAGTTAAATCTCCCTGTGTCTTTGTCCCTTTTCTCAGTGATGTCTTATGTGGGGAGCCAAGCTGCCTCCTCTCCTCCCAAAAGTCCTTTCCCTTCCAAACCGAGCAGCAACGGAGGCACATTTTAGCAGAGGATAAAGATCTCTCCCTCCACTGAGGCGTCTTCTTATCCTGTCAATCAGCACCTCGCCTCCCACCCGGCTCTGTGCGGGGCTGAGCAGCTTGGCAGAGATGCAGGGTGATGATGAGTCCTCGTTGCAGCCTAGCAGGGTTTCCTCCTCATCAAGCTCAGAACAAAGAGGAGAGTGTGGGGGGGGGGGCCCGGTCCGCTCAGCTGCTCTGAAATACAGTCTGCAACATGCCCGAGCCAACTGCTGCTTTTAGATGCAGACGTGAAAATAGAAGTGTGGATGCTGGGACTGGTAGATCAGAGGGGGGTGAAGTCAGGATGTGGGACAGGAAGGAGTTGAGTGGGTGTTTTTGATGCTTGGGTGAAGCAGTTTAACAAGAGTTTTACAGTGCAAAGGCTGTTTTCAACACTCGGATGCAACCCTGCAGCATTACAAGCATTTAAGGTACTCAGGGAGAGTCAGTTCTGTGAATGTGTCTGGTGTGTTGATGCAAACACAAATATTTTGACAATCCTTAAAAGTAGGTCAACAAATATAACATTAAAAAAATGAACACAGCAGTCGTTGAGCAGAGGAGCACTGACTTTCACTTTGTAGAAATAACACAAAAATAACATTTGTACAACAAATTCTATAGAGAAAAATCTGTGTTTTTAGCTTGTGAGTCCACTGCTGCCTCGTGTGGTCAGTTTGTGTCACTAATGAAGGATTTCAAACACCAAACCCACAAGCCAGTGAAACCCCATCCGGCAGTCATGCTTTCAGGGAGGGAGAGTATCCGAATCTCAACCAAGTTCTTAGTATGGTGTGGTACTACATCATACAAGCATATAAAAGCTCTAAACTATCCCTTTAACCTGTCTCTCTGTAGGCCATTATATAAAGAAGTGATTCATGAATGAATAGAACACATTTTAGCAGAACATTGCATACAGACATATTGTTACAGCAGGTTGCTGCGTTTTTTACAATAACAAACAAAAATCACTTCACACTTATCAGAGACCATATGTTGATTTATTTGTAGTCTCCCCCACAATATCAACAGTGATCAACATACAATTCATTTTATTAAAATGGTTAAGATTGAAGTTGTTTCGTGCTATAGACACACATCTGAACTATTTGTTTGGCTGTCATGTGTAATGCATTTAATATTTAGTTTTAGTTTTAGTTTTAGGATAAGGTATTTAGTATACCTTATCTTTATATGAAATGCATGGGTCCACTGCAGCACAAACACACAATGCAGACTGGGAGATAAACCATACATGTAGTCCAAAAAATGTTTGTTTCAGTTAAGCAATTGTGTATTATTTAATATTTATTATTATTATTATTATTATTATTATTATTATTATTATAATAATATATCAAGCCGTTATATATGGAAGAAGAAAGAAAAACAGCAAAACATATTGGCCATTGGTTGCTCTGATTTTTAAAGATTGACATCAGTCACACGCTAGTGTATATTGATAAGGAGACTCTCTCTTCCCAACTCCCTGTCTGCTGGCAGTCTGGCTGTGAGTGGGTTGAGGAAGTCCACTGCAGCTGGGATGTTCAGGCCTTTAATTCGGATTCAGCTCCCAGGATCCACCTAGACTCACTCACTCATGTTATTCCCTCAAACATGCACACCTGCAACCCATCTCCCTCTCACATGCACACACACACACACACACAGGGACAAAGCAGTCATGACCCTGGGGTCGTAACACTAGTTCACTCAGAATCAGCTGTTTCTCACAGATCATCCGGTGCAATTTTCTTCTCAGACATTCCTGCAGCAGAATGGCACATTAAAACCAGCGGGAGCTCAGCTTCAATGAATCTCCATGAGACAGCACAGAATAGGTTTTTTCACTGTGGTGAGAGAGAGACGCTGATTGGATACATGCTGCAAAATCATCACTTAAAGGGAAGCTCAGAGTCTCTGGGAGTCCATAGAGCAGTGGGCGGGTCGTGGGCACTAGGCTGATACAAGATGATTGGGGGAACTGTCTGAAAGGCAGAACCACTTTTTGATTGACAGCATTGTAGAAATATGTTAACAGCACATTGTGTGTTATTCCTTCAGCGATATAGTGCATATTTAATTGTTTTTAAATCCTTAAATGTTCTCACCTCGCCTTACCTCGCTGAGCTGCTTCGCCATTATGCTGCGTTCACACCGGACGTAACGCAAATTAGACGTGCGACGAGTTTACAAACAAAGTCAATGCACAATAGTGATTTATGCATGGGCCAGGCTGACCGGCGTGATAGTTGAAATTGTTCAACTTTGGTGATCGTGAAGGCCAATCACGAGAGGCCAAGTATGAGCGACTCATGGACTAATGGAGAGGGGAACGTACCATTTTTGTGTGTGGGCACTCAGAGCTCTACGACACACTCTATCTCTTGTGGAAACGTCTGCAGAGAAGAAACATAACAGCATAACACACCTAACACACAGGTGCCACAATCTGAATGGAAGCTCAGAGGGGACAGAGCTTTTTAGTGTTAGACAGGCCCCTTCACTGTCCATTTTAAATGTATGTTAAAACCAACTTTTATTCTTTGGCTTTTGACTCGGTATGAGACGTTGATTTTACCTGTTTTTATTGTATGACTATTGTTTTTACCTGGGTTGTTTTCATGTTTTTCTAGAGTTATTATTGTGTTTTATTGTTTGATTTTATGTCTAATTTGTCTATATTTTATTTATCCCTCATGTACAGCACTTTGTTTCAGCTGTTGTTTTTTTTAAAGTGTTTCTAAATAAAGCTGGAATGGATTGGATTTCCGTTTGTAAAAGAGAAAATAGACTTAACTCATACACACAGCCTTGTTTAGTGCAGTTAAATCAAAATCTGGTGTGTTTACATTATTTACTGTAGTAACAGTGGAGCAGTTCATAACTGGTGTGAACTCTACACTCATCTTTAACTGGAAGTGTAGTATTTATGGTAACAACCTCAGTTTTATTAACTTCTGCATGTGAGGAGAAGGGAGAATCAGACGGAAATGAGCTTACCTAACTCAATGGTATTTCTGATCACATGACTTTTGTTTAAAATGTATAGTGTGTTTGAGATTTGCCTTTGTGAACCTGAACTCAATCGGCTGATGACTTATGTAATGTAGCAAATTACCATCAGAATGTGGACCAACAAAAGGGCACAAACCTAAAACCAAACATGTACCACATATCTGTAATCCAGAGTGATCTTCAAACAGCATCCCCATTCTTAGTGGCTGGTCTGTCCTGTTTTTATTATTTATTTATTTTTGATGTCACTACATTCCAGAAACAAAGTTGATGAAGAAAAAAACAACACCATAGAGCTCATAGGTTACTATGCTGTATCTTATACGTCCCTTCGTACGTTTAATCTCTCACTTAATCCGGAGTGAGAGATAAGAGACTTAATTTCAGTACTGTCCCAGGGTGTGACCCCGCCTATCGCCCTATGTCAGCTGAGATTGGCACAGCAACCCCCGCGACCCTCTGGTGGAGTATAAAGCGGTAGATAAAGGATGGATGGAAGACACTGAAGAAGAAATGAGTGTCCTCTTGTTTACCAAATGATGCTGACTGGATCCCAAGCCAATAAAAACCCATGTGCACTGCAGAGACATTTGATCTGGAAGTGAATGCCTTTAAACACGTTCCCTGGGTCTGAACTATTTTCATTTATTTTTTTTACCAGTGTGAATGAGGTATTAATGTAAGTAGAAAGTGAGCGTTGAGGGGCGGGAGGGGCAAGGCTCTCATCTGCAAGGTGCCATAAAAAGCCAACACACACACACACACACACAACATTCAAGTCCATCGCCATCTCACATACTCTCCGTCCTGCTGCTAATGCAGGAGGGCATCGCTGAACGGGCCGGTCCAACTTTGGACATCACATCTAACAGTCAAGAGGAATTCAAACATATGAATTCACACACACACGCACACACACACACACACACACCTCCCTCTCCCCTCCAGCAGTCTAACTGCTGCCACGCCTTGTCCCAGGCCCGTCTGTCTTTGCCCTGGGCTTGGGGGTTACCTCTTCCTCCTCTTCTTCCTCCCTATCTCTCTCTCTCTCTGTCTCTCTCTCTTCAGGGCAGCATGTCACATCTGTTTACATCTGTCTGTTTAGGACTAGAGGAGAGAGAGATCAAGTGTGTGTGCCAAACAGACAACTATGCTAATACACACGCAAATGAAAAGTCTGAACAGAATAGAGTTGAGGCTCCACACACACACACACACACACACACACTCACACGCACACACGAGTGTGTGTCACATTGGCTGTGCCGATCGTCTCCTCCATGGCCCGCCTCAGTGCTCGTTTCTGTCCACATCACACTGATTTACATGAAATGCACTTAAACAGGTCACTAGATTATGATGCCACTTTTCTTTTCTTGTTGTTCATCTATTAGACATGATTTTGAAGCCTAATTTGATTAAATTTGTACAATTAGGGACACACACACAGACAGCCACTGACACATGGCAGGGGACGTCATTTCTTTAAGGCAATGCTTTCGAAATAAACAGGAAATCACAAAAGCTACAGAAGCTGAGAATATATCACCATGTATTGCAGTGACTATAGGCTCTGGAATGGCTGTATTTTTCTCTGGCTTATGATAAAGGGATGTTTGATTATATTGTTTTGGAATTGTTAGAATGTTAAGCACATTATACACATGGGAAAACAGATTTAAGCCCTTTTGTAAGGTATCCTGGAGTCCAAATAAGTGCTGCCCACTGCTCCTGTGCCCAGCTAGTGTGAGTTCACAACCACACAAGTTATTCACTATCACTCATTGGTGTGTGTGTGCAATAACTAATTCCAATTCTAAAAATCTGCCTGCTGAAGTCCACAATATGCCTCTTCATCTGGCCGATGATAATACACCACTTTGTTATGATGCCCTTCAGTTTGAGGAGCCAACAAATCTAAGAAAATCAAAGAAATCTGAGGCACACTAGAGGGTAATATTTAAAAAGCCTTAAATAATTCTCAGCTATTAAATCATATCAACAGGAAAAAAAAAATGGCCTTCATCAGGGCAAACAATGCAAAATGGCTATTCTTGGGCTGTTTTATATCTTGTGGTCACGATCACAATAGCGGTCACAGTCACTTTTTAACTAGCACCCTCTCTGAGTACCTCAGATTTCTCAAGATTTCTTAGATTTGTTGGCTCCTCAAACTGAAGGGCACCATAACAAAGTGGTGTATTTTTTTTCTTGGCACATTTAACTTTCTGACACTTTGTAAATCGGTCAGTGCATCAAATCCCCAGAGAAAATCAGTGAATCAGTTTTAAATCATGGCACACAGGAGTTGTTGATCCACCGCTGCCTTCATCAGTCAGTTAAATTTGATATATTGCAACTTCTGTGTTTGAAATCCTACAATTGGATTAACCGCAATCACACAGACTCGCCAAAGGAGGCAGCAGTATTCAAGCAGCCCCGTGTCCCTGTCAGTTCCAAACACAGATTACCCAAATAAAAACAAGCCAAATGTTCTTAAATTGAAATCCGATACAATCCAAACATCCTTTTTATTGCATGCTTCACTTTGTGGTGCTCCTTATTTCTTTGAAATAGCTTGAAATGGCTGTAGGTGGTGAATGCATCAACACAAATGCTTGTTAACAGCTTGATAGTTAAAAAAGGTGTAAAATCAGACAAAAAAGAGGCAGAAGACAAAAAGCGACTTGCTGGTGGCCTAGCATTTATACTAAGTAGCTTGAAGCTTGAAGTACCTGGTATACTTGTGTGCACAGTGTGTGCGCATAGCGCAAATTGTGTCATCAACGCACAACGTGCAGGCCGTGCATGCAGCACAGATTTTGGAACAGCGCGCAAAGAGCACATTTTGGCTATGGATCTGAAAGACGAGAGGCTGGCGGAGGAAATGATGACTCAGAGTTACCCCACTATTTGAAGGTGGTGCATTATTTTGTGTGCAGGATGCACGGCAGTACCTGATCAGCCTATAATGACTTGTACTGAGCACGAGTCTGTCCAGATCATTAGCACAATCATGCATCAAATGACACATCAGTGAACACTCAAAGGCAGATTCCACCTTTTATTGTTGTGCATTCTCTTCTGTTCTGGACAGCACTGCCTGACAGCCTGTAATGATTTAAAAACCTGATAAAAGCTAATCAAAGTTACAAGTACATAACTTAATAAAAGGCGCCACTTTATTGACTTTCGGTTCTTGATGAAGCTGCTGCATTATATTGCCTCCTTTAATTCTGACCAGTTTCCAAACTGTCAGTTTCGCACAAATAGCTTGATGAACAAATACTTGTATTTGCAACAGCATATTTGCAATCAAAAAGGTCAAATGAGTCTCCTAACAACTGCATCCTGCCACGGGAGAGCACCTTCTGGGCAGCCAAGTGGAAAGGGAACTGGCCTTGTAATCAGAGGGTTGCCGGTTAAAGGACTGGACAGGACAATGCACACCAGTCACCTGTATGGGAAGACACAGAGCCAGCTGTACTTCCTAAGGAGACTGCGGGCGTTCAACATCTGCAGCAAACTGCTGTGGATGTTTTACCAGTCTGTGGTTGCCATTGTCCTCTTTTACACTGTGGTGGGAGGGCAGCATATCCAAGAAGATCCAAGAAACATCCAGACTAGATAAACTGATCAGGCGGACCGGCTCTGTGGTCGGCATGAAGCTGGACTCTCTGGTGACGGAGGCAGACAGGAGGACACTGGACAAACTGCTGGATATTATGGACAATACCAGCCACCCCTTATACACCATCATCATCAACCAGAAGACCCTTTTCAGTGAAAGACTGCTCCTTCCTGAGTGTAGAATCAACAGACAAATCCTCTGTCCATCATGCCATCGTGCTCTTCAACTCCTCAATAGGGGAGTTGAGGACATAGGTTGAATATAGGGTAGGGAATAGGGTACAGAGCACAGAAGGGAAGGATGGACAGATACTATGCAATTATTAATTCACTCATTCAAATTCTGTGCAATAATTCATTCACTAATTCATTATATTTTTTCATTCATCCATTATATGTATCTTATTTCATTCTTATTTTATTTTATTCTATCTATATTTTGTATATTTAGCTAAGAGTTTACTGTTTATTTTTGATCCTACTTTCTTTCTCGTACCACTTGTAAGCTGACTCATCCCAAAGTTTAATCTAAGTCTAAGTCTCGAACTACAGGACCCTGACACGCGAGTATACCCGGGTCCACACAATTGGACGTGCCAAGTATACCAGGGCCTTAAATCAACAATAGTATTGATTGAATCGTACGTACAAATACTGTACATACTAAAAACGACTGCTAATAACTGGATGTTCTGATAAAAGCCACCACACTATTTTTGTTCAGTGTATTTACATGACAGTGCAATACAATGTTAGTTGTAATCATCTCCCTGAACAACACATGCACAGCTCTCCTAATATTACATTCCTTGCAGGACGACATTGTGTCATTGTGACATTGATGATATTTTTTGACACTGCTGTAATTATGGTATGACCAGTTTTAATCACAGAAAGACAAGTTACACAGTTAAGGGAACCTTGATAAACACACTTTGGTAAAATGTACTGTAATTGGATTTGTATGATTTTAATTTACCCCAGTCACACTTTAAGGTTGAATATTTTTTTATTCAGCATTTTTTTTAATAAAATACCATGATTTAAAAAAAAAAAAATGTAATTCAGTTTTAATTACGATGGACTGCAAAATTGATAATGATCATTTTGATGGTAGTTTCTATTTTGTTCAGAATTCAGAATCCTTAAGTCTTCAACAATTCAGCAGAATTTGTGTTTTTTTATTGGTTAACATGCCAGGTACAGTTTTTGCACAGATGGCAATTAAAATTGTTTCTAAAACTCACTGATAAAGGTCTTGCAAACAACTCCTTTATCACAAAGGAAGACGACACCCTCCGCTAAGCTGATATTGGATTAAAAAAAAAAAAAAAAAAAAAGACTGTATGTATCTTTAAAAATAAAAATAAAAAGAGTGGAATGGTGAAGTTGGCCAGAGAAATGAGACAAGTATTTATATCTTGGAGCTCTTTCAAGGTGCTGGCAGAATGACGAATTAGGTGGGCGGGAGAATCACATAGTGGTTGGCCTCAGTGTCATCAGTACATACCCAGTGCCTCTCCATACATAACATCATATACATGATAACATTAGAGAATGCATGCAATTCTTTAATGCCACTTTAAACATCCTTAAGAAGAAAATATACCAATCTTCCAACAGAGTCTCCAGATTTACTTCTTCTACTCATGTTTTGGAACCAAAGTTAGTGACATGTACACAGATGTGCATCATGTCAACGTGATGGTGTCATTACTGTATGTGGAGCTTTTGGTATAAAGGAGAAGATAATGGTGATGTCAACCATTCCCTGTTAATGAATATGGTTACAATTTTGGTCACAAAAAGGTCTTCTTCCTCTTTGTCATGTCAACAACATACCATGTTGCAGGGTTGTAACATCCTCAAAACCTCATAAAATGCAACACATCATGTAGCTTTAATCCACCGCAGCTATCTATGACACCATACTATGACAGGCAGGATGTGGTCTTGACCTGGTCTCCAACTGTGGGGTCTACTTCTTGGCCGTCATTTCATTCCATGGTAAACCATTTTGCCCCAAATACATGACCTACTACTTTTAAAGTTTATGTGTTTGAGAAGATTTCTGAGTTTGGGTGTGTGTATTTATAGGTCACATACCCAGGCTTTAAAAAAAATATGATTATATTTTATATAATATTTATAATATATAATATTGTTTACGACAAAAAACGGCAATAATTGTGCAGAAGTCACAAAACAGACCGTTTTTTATTTTATGTTTGTCATAAAAACGAGCCAAGTGAACTTTGAACTGTGACGTATTTCCAAATTTGACAATTTCAATCCAATTTTAAACATTTTGAGTAGTTTTTGCTCAGGTGTGTTTCATCAGATTGCCTAGGTTGTGCTGAAAAAAAGGATATAAGACACTCTTCTTATACACTCTGTATGTTTAAACATAGTAATGGAAAAATAGGGTTAACCTGGACTTGAACTGTGGTCTGCATGCGCTCTCTCTCTCTCTCTCTCTCTCTCTCTCTCTACTTACCAAATTATTTTGTATTGACGTTGTGTTTCACCTCGAGATGGGTTCCTGAAACTAAACTGTCTAAAACATAATCTGAAAGTTGTGGTTCATGTGGGGCTCAGACACATTGTTGGTCATGAGGCAATAAGATGAATGACAGGATATATACGTAATATCTGTCAGATTAGCCCAAACCCCTGAGGAAGATGAATGAGTAGTTTCTCGACTGTTTATTTATTTGTGACATACTCCATTTTTGTCTTAACATTTGATGACAAATATTGAACTCTTACACTGTGTGTAAGTTTAAATATTTTTTGCAAAAGTTCTCATGTTACAGAAAGTAGCTTTTATGTAAAGTTCCTCTTTTCTTTTCAAAGTATATATCTGTGTTTATCTGTCAACCACGATGCTCGTGTATATTGTCACATTGAAAGCCTTTGATGCATTCCCTGGTGAGAAACTACCTGTGTGTGAGGCAGATTTCCATTATCTCAATCAATCGTCCACTCACTGCTCCTGTATCCTCTGTGCCAGTATATGCAGTCCTCCCATCTCACTAAGAAACCCATTACTCTCTGCTCGCGTAACCCCATGCATGCACTGTACAATTAAAACCATATTTCTGCTGAAGGAAATTAGATTTAATGAACGGCAGGCTGGGCAACAACAGATGGTTCGTCTTATTGGAGGCACAAAGATAGACTGGGTGTTTGAACACCTTCAGATCAAATGCCAGTGGTTATCAATTAGGAGTGGAGGTATAAGCTCCTGACAACTTGAAACAGAGCGGAGGCCTCATTGCAGTGGCCCTCACCTTCACTGCTGGGCGGGAGATGTTTCATTTGCACTGTCACTACAGAGGAGATGGAGCTTTTTCCATATGCTGGTGTCAGAAACGCTGCACAAGCCCAGATGTTGCATTATGTCAAATGAGAAATGGCGCTCAAATAAATAAAAATTGACTTTATGATGGTTCCTATGTACATCCACCGACTTATTTCCCACACAGCAGCCAGGTACACCACTGTTTTATCCATCACAGGGAGGCTGTTTGACATCAAATAAAGCAAGGGAATTGAAGTTTTCCCACATTTACTTCGTATCCTACATGTATTCTTAATCACATCAAAATAATAAAAAAAAGAATAATTTTTAAAAAAGGTGCAGAATTTTGAGCTCTTCTGGGAGCAGCTACTTCCGTACCGTCATTCTGCTTCAAAGAAAAAAGATAAATGATGATGCCATTAAAAGTGAACTAATTAAGGAAGGCTTCTTTTAAGAACTCATTAACTGCAACCTCATTTACATAATGATGCATATTAATTAAGTTTTAATGAATCGGAATTTCCAGCAAGCCGCATTTCTTTGGCTGTGGAACAAAAATGAACAAATTATTTAAAAGTGTTCCTGAATCTACTTCTACTCACACCAAATGGAAGAGAATGCAATCATTTGTAGAAAAATCATATCCCCTCTCCACCTCCCTACCCCCCACCCCTACTCCCCAGCCTGTGCCCATCTGTTAATTATTTTTAAACGTAATCATTTACCCTTTTGTTTTCAAAACCGCTGAGATTTCACCATCTTCCAAAGCAAATTGGGAGGTAAGGGACGGGCGTTAAATATTGCAGTGTGTAAAAGTCTAAAATGTGTGATTACGAGGCAGATGAAGGAGTGTGATAGCTTGTTGTCGTGTTGTTGTGTATGTTGTCAAGCATTCAACACTTAAGTGGGCTGCCTGCTACTGTTTAATATGAAGCATGAGGAGTGTGCGCATGTTGCTTTGGGATCGTTTTGAATCACCTACACAAACACATAGTGTATTTAATGATGACTCATCAAAGGCATTAATGCAATATTTGTGAAAACTGATAGAGCTAATAAAGCTCCAGACATCACATGACTTGGTTTCTATGAACTCCATGTTGGCAGCCTAAGATGTACCAAAAATGAATGGAATCGGTGGATTCCACCCGTCAGATCCTTATAATGTCCTCGCCATCGGGTTTATGAACAGGTGGAGAGGACATCTTCAACTTCCTGATTAACTTCCCTTCATTTTAGAGCCTGGAGGGAAATACATGCGTGCGAGATAGTGTTGTTGTCACAGGACAGGTAGTTTAATGTAAAATATTGCTCTTGGTGAATCTAGTCTGAGTCCATTATTTACCAAGTGTTAACCACAAAATCCATTGCTTGTGTTTGTTCCCATCCAAATGTGGTTGTTCATTGCTGCATTACTTGAACCTGAGTAATACAAAGTTGTTAACACAGAATCAAAACAACATCCCTCTTTGATTTTACTTATGGGTCCTGGCTGCCTTCTACTTCTTCGTCCTGGTCTTGTACGAAACGAAACGAGATCCAACATTTTCAACTTGAGTTGACTGAAGCAAACACTAAGGATTATGAACTCATTCCCATGCTGACAGTGTTATGTACCACCACTCTGTCACGGTCCTCAGTGGCACAGGGTTCTCAATTGACTCCAATGAATTTAGATGCTCAGAGCAGAGGTTATGAGGTTATGAGTATGAGATTAAGGTGAGGGACCAGGATAGGACTGAGGATATGAGGATATGATGTTAGGCCAAGAAAAGGTCTAACCTATCCTAACCCTCAGGAAGTTAGGGTAGGATAAATATCCATGTTAGGCTTAGTGGATATTCACTGTTGGCTCACACTCAGACATACTTTTATTTCATTAATATTATCAGCATTTCAGTTAATATTAAATCATAAATAATTATACATGAGTATATGTTGTATTTGTTAGTGACTGCTTAGTAGTGGCTTGATGCTCACTTTGATGAAGTGTGGATGGCCCAGTGCATCTCTTTCAGACGCAGAAGGATACCCTGTGTGGCGACATCGAGGGGCGTGACAGGGCGGCAGTATATGAGTATATCTCTTGAAATGAGAATGGGCTGGGATTATGCATCTTTGCAGGAGTCATAATGTGGGATTTGCACAGTTTGGCATGACTTTGTAATCTCATTCCTGTGCTTATGTAAACAGAGCTACTGAGGTTCATTTCAATGTTGATACCGATCCAAATGATCTGTGTTGCAAATATTGTATGTAGGTGTGCATTTCCATTTCCATTTCTTGCTATATTCAGTTTCCCCTTCATTGTTTATCTGTTGGTAAATCAAGATTAACATTGGGAGACTCTGGAGCTAAACTAAGCAGTGGACTATTTATCTCAGAGCGTGAAGGCAACAGCTGCTGCTATTTCTAATGTTCATGTGGTGTGTTTTCAGGCAGAAAAGTGAAGAAAAAAAAAAAGACATGCAGAGCTCCACCCATCACACATATGCATAGACACACACCTGTTTGGCAAGTTAGTTTGGGAATAGGTTCGAGCTCACGGTCCTCCTTGGATAGAAGCAAGTAGAGAGAGGATGATGCCACAGGAGAACATTTGAACCTACAGCAGCATAACGCAAGCAGCTCACTTCCTGTGTCGGCCGTCCCCAAGGATGATTGTAGTAAAAGTCTCTGAGGGCTTCGAACCCACCTACTCTCCTCCTCCGCCTCCTCCTCTGCCTCCTCCCCTGCTGTGAGCTAAAGGCCTTTACAAAGACCAAAAAATAAGGAAAAAAATAAATCTTCCATGGCGTTGGCCACGTACTTCTGACAGCAAGTGCCTACCTCAGGGGAGGTCAGAAGTCGGCGATTCATACGAGACAAGCTGGCGATGCAGTGTAACCAAAAATGGAAAGCAGATGTTCGTTAATTAGGGGAAATGTGACTGACAAGACTTGAGCGTCGAGGTACACAAGCTCGCCCGCATCGAGCAGCTGTTGTTAGCTGACTTCATTGTCAGTCTCGTACACGAGTCACAGCTTCCCCGCCGAGCCGGGCCCAGACGCTCGGCACCCACAATTATCAAAATAGAATTAAGCTTGATTGAATCGAGCAGATTTTTTTCCCCCCTGAATATTATTGTGTGTGTTTTTGTCTGTGTTTGAGCTGCAGTACTCACCCCACCTTTGTTTTTTTCTTTTTTTGTACTTCCTCCTCCTTCCTCTTTTTACTCATCCTTTTCCTTCTCAGCTGTGTGAAAGAGCTGCAAAAGACAAACAAAGATTTACAGAGAAGATACTTCTTCTTCGAGAAGTCACACATCATTTTCTAAGCTTTCCTTACGTATTTTTAATCACAGCCTCCGTGTTTCTGGAGACCTTTTTATATCTTCCATCTACCGCTGGGTAATACTGGGAAAAAAACTTATCATGACATACTTTCTGATATCATTTGATAGTGATGTATTTCATGATATAAATCTAATCAATATTTTTGTCAAAAATTCTATAAATAGAGTTGAAAAAATAGCTTTAGGCCAGAAATTCTATAGTGACATCATTCTGTTCACTACAGACGCTTGACAAATATTGTCAAAACGTAAAACTGAAAAGCATATAATTGCATCAAGGAGACAACAAAATATAACATTGGCAACAGTAATTACAACGATGTAAATGTGTTCTCCACATTTTGAGGAAACCACATGTCACATCATGAAGATGTTTTCTTTTATAAGCAAGTTTATATCGAAGGCTTTCCATATTAATTACATTTCTGAGCTTCCTCAACCACTGATGATCTAAGATTTATAATGTTGGAGATTTGTGTCAAGCTTAAAGGTAAAAGGTCTATAATATGTGGACATAAAGCTGCACATGGTTTGTTTCTCTGGACTCATGCAAAGTTTTCTTACTTTTACTCAACAAAAGATAATATACTGTTCCCAACAATGTATTGCATGGTCTTAAAATACACTTCGGCATTTTTGTGTGTTAGAAACAATGAAATGAATGATATAACACAAATAATTAAAGATGTGTTGTCGAGTGATCTTTTAAAACATTATTTTGTCAAATTCATCTATTTTGTTTTTAATAAATACATTTCAGTTATTCAATATAATACATTTGATGATTATCAATGTAGCAGCTTTTAAAACAGATTCATTATCATGATGTAACGATATGCAAACTATGTTACGATGTCGCTATAATATTGGTACATTGCTAAGCCCATATACGTATATATATATATACATATACATACATATATATATATATATATATATATATATATGTATATATGTATATATATATATATACATATATATATATATATATATATATATATATATACGTATATATATATATACATACATATACATAGATGCCACATTGGTCCCTGACTTGTATAATAATGGTTTGGGCAAGACCAGAACTATTCATATTTTATACTATTGTGTTTGCTATCATTTTAATGAACTCATATATTTTAGAATAGAAGAATGTGAATATCTATGTGAGTTTGTAAAAATGCACGTTTATGATTTATTATCTTTATCTGTGACGACGAAATTTCCCCATAAATGATTTATCTTAGCTTATCTTATCTGTGCTGTACTCTAGGCCCACTGAGGTACACAGTAGCTCACTGTGTCTGATGACTACATTTGTATGATTAAAGTGATTGAATGACTCATTGAAATAATTTAAATAAAGTTAATTGTATTATGCCTTTTTATACAAACACAAACCCTGGTCTACTTCTATGACACATTATTCTGGATTAACTACACTTCCTGTGGTTGCCACAGTGAAGTGGGCCATGCAGATACTGATCATCTTGATAGCCATGTGTCTATGAGGAAAAACAGTATAGGGATGAGCATGTGTCTCCTCTATATCCACCACAAACAAACCCTTTATGTGTTTCCAATAAACGGGACACACATACAAACACACACTCATACCTCTGGTCAACAACGTAATGCTGTAAACTTGATGAATAGCCAGACATTAAGACCATTCAAACAACAGATGTTAATTCACTTCACATGAGCATTATCAGATCATTTGTGTCAGACAGCAGAATATGAATGACACAGATTATCTAAGATTTGGGGCCTCTACTGGCAAACCCCACCATCCTGCAGGCCTCTAGGTAACACTCCTGATTATTCTGTCTATGTGTGTGTGTGTGAGTAGAAGGTGCCATTATGTCTGCGAATGTGAGAGATGATGTTGCTGCAGAAGGACACAGACGCCCCTCTGGATCCAGAGGGAAGAAGGTGGCTGATGGGAAACAAAACTAAAGCCCATGCATTGGTATTTATGTAGCACAAGCTTGCAGGTGACGTAATTCACCCTCTGGTGGCCGTGTTGGAGGCCCTCAGCTCCGAGCCGACAGTGTCTGTGAACAGCTGTTGCAGCTCCAAACATACAGCTTGGCTGTCTCAAGACAACTGACTAGACAGTTAATTCCCCACACTGTTTTTCTAATTTCAAACAATGATAATTAAGCATTTCTTTGTTGGAAATATAACTAGTGTCTGTTACACTGAGCAACATAGCTGTTATCACATCTTAAAGTGAGTGTTGAGTTGAGTATATTTGACCTCAGTGGAAACAGAGGAGACACACGGAAAAACAGATTTCTGGCACCTGGATGCATGCCTGTTTAAGTCTATTTTGTTAGAAGAATACTGTATCATACCACTTCATCTTGCCATTAGACACCCATTTTTGGAAAATTAAAGTTTGTAAACTTCTCACAACTCTTGAACCAACGTCCATAAAGAAAATCATCGTTTTAATTTTATTAAAACATACCGCTGTTTAATTTGGTAAAGAGGAGTCATTTAAGTAAATCCAAATTAAGGATTTAAAACATTAAATTGACAATATAACACATTTAAACTTACTGATTGAGGCAGCAGTGGATAAACACTTTGGTGCGAGAGAGTGGTTGTCCAAAAGTGGGATAAAGTGTCAACATTTTGTTTTAGTTAGTAGACTGCTAATTTCTTCTTTACGGGAAAAAGAACATTTGCTACAATTATGTTTTTGAATTGGCTTGAAATGGCTGTCACTGGCAAATGCAGCAGCACAAATGTGTTTTTCCCACCTTTGTAAAATCACTGTATTGGACCGATATCGGTATCGGTAGATACTCAACGTTATGCTATCAATTATATAGAACTATCCCTAGTCTTGACTTGGCAATCAGTGCTTAATTGTCCAGTTTTAATAAATACTTTCTTCTGTGAAGCCAAGAAACTGGGAAATAATAATTTTGAAGACGCTGGAAAAAATCTGAAAACATTCAAACTGATAAATCGATCAAAAAATGAGTCGACGATGAATTCATTAATCGATTAATAATCGATGAAACATTGCAGCCCAACATGTTACCTCAACAATTCCTTGAACTATACAGCATGTTCTCTATACTCTGCTTCATCCTGAGCTGCAAACTGTCCCAGTGCATACTGGAAGTTAGTATTTCCTGCGGCCAACATGAACACATCATCTGCAAAAAAAAAAACACTCTCCTCTAAACTAAATATGTGAACATGCCATTTCCATTGTCACCTCGGTACATCATTACTTCCACTTTTACTTAGGTCAAATCATTCATGCTAATTTCACACTCAGTAGACTCGGAGTCTTGTGCTTCTGAGTTAAATCATGTATTCACAGCTATCGTGAAAAAAAGCGCCTCCGAGCAGAAGTTATTTTTATTCTCTTTACCAAACCAAAGCGAAGAAGAACAACCCCTCTCCCAACCTTCTACAACAAACAGCGTCCCCAGAGGGCAACGACCCAGGCAGCAAAACAAAGAGGAACACTTCAGAATAGGAGAATAAGTCAGGATTTGAAAGCACGTCGGACTCCAAAGGTAAAGTGCTGCACTAACAGCGACAAGGTGCTGTAATTAGGTCAGGTGAGAGGCGGGGGAAAAAGTTTAACTTTGTGGACCTCTTTATTTTTCTTCAGTCTCTTTCCCCCATGTGTTTCCACTCGACTATCTACATCATTATTGCACAAAGAGCCACTCCTTACTTACCATACTGTCTATACCATGAATTATTCTAGAGGTGCAATACACTGTAAGACCAAAGGGCTGTCTGAGGATGATCTGGGAGCTTCTCGGAGTGAAACTGATTAAAGGTTTATCAGAGAACCATTTTCACTTGATAACCAAGTCAGTGCAAAAACCATGACAGGAAAATGACAGATTAGTCCACTAATGAAGATTGTGGTATTTGTAAGAGGGGGAAATAAAATCCTCCTCCTGCTGTCAGGCCCTCTCCAACTGTCTGTCATTCATTACTCTCCAACAGAAAATGGGCATTTTTAATTGGTCGCCTGATTCACTGTGAGTCCTGTGTATCGTAGCAATGGAGACACAGTGAAGGTAAAATGGTGAGAGGAAGACACCACTCAGGTGAAAAAAAAAAGAATCATAAATATGCATAAATATAATAAAATGATTACAGCGAATTTGGTTGATACAAAGTTACATACATAGAACGGCCTGTGTAAAGTGCAGTATATCAGGTACATGGGGGAGACAATGTGTGTGCAATATGCAAACAGCATAAACACCCAGTTCCTCGTTTTATTATCAGGAAGTGGTCAACCCTAGTGGGGAGTAAGTGGCTCAAATGAGGAAAGTGATTTGCAGTTGAACTCTTGCTGTTTCCTAAAATGACGGCTAATACTTACAGTTGCTCCTTTGGGGTCAATAATGCAATAAGCATCAGGCATGTGCTTGGCCTCATTATCCCAGATGTGATGGGAACAGACCACGGATCAGCTGGACGGATGTCATGTGACTCTGGTCTACACTCAGGCTGCCACTTTAGCTCCCGGAGTGCAATCTGAGTGTCAGGCGCTCATCTTAGTAGATGTGTCCTCAGTGGGGAAGCTTAGCCAGGCGATAAGTAGTGTCCCATCTTCATGTCCAGGCAGCTGGACACAACACGATCATCATCATTACACGGTCTCACACACACAAAAACTGCCGGCCTTGTCTTGACCACCCCGAGGCAGTTAAGCCCCCTCCCACACACACACACACACATAGACAGGCATTGGCTGCAATGTGATTAATTGGGCTGGACACCACAGAGGGACAGGACCCCCACCCCAGCTCTCATTCCCATCATACAACTGCCCAAAATGATCAGAAAATGTTGTTGGATATTTAGAAATGAGCTCTGACCATTGAAGACAGCTCGTTTACAGATCGGACAGCAATGGTGTCATGCCTAGGACTCTGCGTGATGTCACGCCTGACCATCCTACAGCTTCACTGACCTTAATTGCAGTAATTTCATCAGTAGCCATACTGTACTCCAGACCACGGCCGTCCGTAATGCATATCGTGTGTCCTCCTCCTGGTCTCATTACACTGCCCAGGGCCAAGACTAAAGGAAATAATGAACATGAACTCATAAATGCTTTCATTAAGTAATCAAAATAGACTCAGCGTCCACGTGATCATGAGAAGCTTCATGGCAGGCCTTGAAGGCCTTATAAAGGTCATGTAAGCTTGTGTTTTTGTTTTTTTTTGCGTGATCTGTGAATTTTAGTTCATTCCTTTTCTCAGCTTTGATGAACTTTCTTCTTGGAAAAAAAAAAAAAAAAAAAAAGTCCAGGCCCATTCATTCACATTTATGTTTTGGGAAAATACATGCACTTTTGAATTTGTGGGTTTCTTTCACAGAAGCCACACAAACAGAAATTTATAGTCGGTAAAAGTGACACCAGGCTTTTGTTTGGAACACAGTAATAAAACTTAATAATGAGTTGAATTCAAAGGCACGCTATTCATCGCGCCGCTCTCCCCCCTGAATGCGACACCACCCTAACTGCAGCCAATCTGGCAAACAAACAAACAAGCCCCGCACGCCGACCAATAACAAGCCTCAATTTTCACTGTCCCTCTTTCATGAGAATGCCTTTCTTCTCCTATTTTCTTTTCCTCTGGGCAATCTCACACTCCTCATATACATCTGCACAAATTGATTTCCTTTTTACAAGGGAAGATAATGACTGTGGCAACAGAAATACCTGTAAGTGAGGGATAATTACACTGCGAGACACCACCCACTGAGTCCCTTTTCTCCTGGCCCCCCAACAACATGAATTTTGAGCTTCGATAGCACTCAGGGCCGTCACACCACTGGGGCTGCGATTTGATTAAAATTATACTCCTTTTTGCTCCTACTTCATCTATTAAGATAAGCATCTTGTCCAGGACATTTCTGTATACATGTAAAGAGGCCGTGCTACAATTTTTACCCTGCTGTTAGACATGAAGGGAACACAGTGGGGTCCAGTCGTCCAGTACAAAGCTGCTGCTGACTATTGCGGCCAGTGCTCTTCTCCCTCTCTCCCTTTCTCATATTCTCAGAGCCTCTCACTCCCTCTAACAAAGGGGAAACGGCCATGCTGTGTTCACACTAAATGTATTGCATCTATTGTATGTAACGCAGCTATCGCATGTAATGCTCCATGGGATAATTCCTGTGCAATGGGTGTCAATAGAGCTCACACAACCACGGTAACGCCCTCTGGCAGGAAACAGCGCTGTTCTCCTCTATAGACGTATATACTAGACGACATATGAATCAGACAATATGTCAGACAACTCGTCTCTTCGCCGGCTTTTTTTATTGTAAAAGTAAAGCTGGTGGCTCCAGTTGTTTTAGTTGACGTGTGACGTCAGTTAACGCTTATTGACACAACTTGTTTGATGTTCTCAGCAAAAACAGAGAGAAAAGATCTGTTCTACCAGCACAATTTCAAGAAAATGAAACCTCTCACTGTATTTTTACATATATATTTATATTTATTTATATATAACTCTATCTTTTAACTATCTCTTACTATTTTAGCAGTTGTACATATTTGTTGGTCTCTCTCTCTCTCTACCTCTCTCCACATGATGTCTTCCGTCATAGATAAATCAGAAAATTAAGTCCTAATCATATTTGTGGTGCGCTAGTTCGACTTGAGCAGCAGCGACGCACACACACACCGCGCATAACTGCCGTTAAAATTATTTACATGGAAAACGCTGGAGACACGTTCAAATGCAGCTATTCTCGAGCTGTAAAGCTGTAACATTTCTTGGTGTGCGTTGCACTAATCTTGTGAGATGAGGTCAGCCAATGCTGCAGTTTACATATGTAGCCTGGATGCTCGCAGACAAATTGCCCTTCACAATAAAGAAAGTATTCAGCATGTGGAAATGTGTAATGATGAACTCTGGGAAATAATCCACTTATGATAATCATCTCAGAGGAGCATTGTCCTGATTGTTCAGGTTATTAGTGAATCCACGCCGCCTGCTAAAGAGTCCGACTGTTGTGTTATTGCTTTTTCATTATCATGTCTGATCACTGGTTATCGCCGTCATTTATTACATTTAATTTGTTATTGTGGAAATGATGAAATGAATGTGTTCAAACGACACTTGAATCAGTGACAAAAAGTCTGAACTCTTACAATGATTATCTCTTCTCATTAGTAACCATTTCTCAAATCCAAATCAAAGGCACTTCTGCTCTTCCTTGCTTTTTTCTGTCTTTGCCGAAAAGTCATCAAATGAGCCCCAAACTTCCAAAACAAGCCTCTTCAGGCGAATGCATGGAGGGGGAGTGTAGGGACGGGGGGGTGTGGGGGGGTGTGGGTGTGCATGGTAAAAAGAAAAGGAGAAACACAAACCAGAAAGGACAAGTTTCTATTCTGAAGTTGCAACTAGAAAGGTATGCAGATGTATCCTCATCCCTCTCCTTCCCAGGTGACAGGTATGTCAAGGCCCTGAAAGCCCTCGCAGTATAATTACACACCATCCTAACTCCCCCCCAGCAAAGGAGGTGTTGCTTGAGCAGGAAGCGTCGCGCTATCAGATCCCAGTGACTCAAGGAGAGGAACCCAGGGGAATCGCATCTTTAACAAAGCCCATCTCCTCCTCGTTCGCCTTTAAACATCTTTAAGTGCACCCCCACTGCCACACACACACACACACACACACACACACGCACACACACTCTTCCCTGCGAGCCTCTCTCAGTTCTCTCTCTCTTTCTACCCAAAGGTTTCTGAAGTTGTCATGTTGTTTTTTTAATTCAGCGAGGCGATGGTTTGGAGTCGGGTGAACGGCACTGACGTCTAATGACGAACATCTTGAACGTCCCTTGAGTCCATCTTCCTGTTTCTAAGTGACTGGACTGATGTTTGTGAGGCCTCTTTAATGGGACATCAAACCCTGGAGCTTGGAGCGAGAGGAACGTCTCAAACGGAGAGAAGGAGACCCGCCACTGTCATCGCTGAACAGGTCCTTATGATAAGATACTCGGGGATGATCAGAGGCCTCCGCCCGTCACTGCTTCCCCTCACTGTGACACCATTCAACCATGTCTTATTGTAAATTTAGCACAGAACCAAACAACCAACGCTGAGGGTGAACTCCTTTCATTTCTTTCCTCCTCCACCCACGTCTTTCACCTTAAAACTGAACAAAAACTGTGACGTGTTTTTATTTTATTTTTTTTTACAAATCCATCCAGTATAATAAAACATTAAAATCTGATTGTTGCTGCTTTAGCTGACTGTAATTTTCAGGTCACACTGGAGGTGGAAGTGAAGGAAAGAACCCCAGAACCACAGCCTTTTGGTGTCCACGTTGGGCACTGAGCTCTATCTTATCGGCACAGAAATCTTTTTTCTGTGACCATAACAGAACAGAAGACACTCCAATCCATTATGAAACTCTAAATATATGTATCATATATGATATGGAAATTATTAAATTGTGATAAAGTGTAGATGTGTATCCCATGTTTTGCTCCTTCTCCTCTAGTCTCCATCTTCCCAGATGCTTTATTTTTGTTTCGCCAAATAAATCTGCAGATTTGTTTTTTTATCATTTAACTTTATATTTATTATTATTATTATGATGATGATGATGATTATTATTATTATTATAATAAGTATTATTATTATTATTATTATAACAATAATAATAATCATCATCATCATCATAATAATCATAATAATACATTTTATTTATTGGCGCCTTTCTGACACTCCTCTATGACACAAATGCAAACATAATAATACAATAAAATATAATAATAAAAGACAATACAATTTAACAGTGCTGTGTGGTCAGTAGGGTATTTATGTGCTTTTGTTTAAAAAACAAACAAACATATAATTAAGTCAAAAAAGCCAGTACAAATTGTCAGAAACATGATATTTGGTCTTGCACCAATTGCTTTTTTATAAGTCGGTCTCCTGATATAAAGTATGAGAAGCTGTGAATATTTATACATTAGTTGTAACACTAAAAACAGTATATTGTGCATCTGCAAAGACACTTATTTTCTTTGAATTCCTAACTTCATTAACAAAAGGGTTGCCAGAGTCAGCCACAACCCCAGGGCAAATTGTGCTGTCAGCCCAAATACATACTCTTGATCCTTTCTCTGTCTTTATTTTATGTCTTCTGTTTTCTCTCAGTATTGATTGTGATTTATTTATTTTTGCCAGAAACTGCTGTGCATAAACGATCACAATTATCTGTTAAATGACAGTAAAATACTGATGGCTACAGTTATATACATATATATATATACAGTCCCTTCTGTAAGATACATCTTATATTATAATACTGTCAGCCATTGTCATTTTAGCCTTTTAACAGTTTATTACTGTTAAACATGAATACAAGATTTCATTAAACAGACTCAAACACATTGTCAAGTTTAATGTCATAAAATGCAGGATTGTAAAATACAATCCATAAACAACGAATCTGGAAAAACAGGTTCCATCTTTCATGAATTGAGGCAACCTT